>NW_019416327.1:1185092-1189690 GCF_000390285.2 Anoplophora glabripennis | reverse complement strand
GAGTTGTCCACAACTTCGGTACCATGAGTGCGACAAAGCGAACGTGATTTTTTATCTTTGTCCTGGCAGTGTCGTAGGAGCTAAATAAAATTCAAAATATAAAAAGGTAAATAAATTTGTATCTGTCTAAAAAACAAACGTAAAAAAAATTCGAAGGCAACTTTTCATTATTTTAAATAATCAATAATAGTATAGAAAAAAATTGTTTTAGTTTTGTTACATCATTAAAATTAACGATTAAAAATTTGAAATTGTTATAACTTTCTTATTAAAAATTAAAAAATATATCTATTTCTCTGAAAAGAAAGGTTACATTTTTTAGAGTAGATCGAAAAAAAATTACAAAATTCATTAATTTTTCTGCTCATGATTTTTTTAAATTTCTGAAATCTTCCCTTAACTTCTAGCCGCCCTAACTCTGTTAATTTTAATAATACAAGAAAAAGTCAAGAGGTCATTTTTATGTACAATTGTATGCTTTACAACTTTTATACGAAACTAGCCCTTACCCGTTTTGATTTATCTTGAAAAACCCTTTTGTTTTATATTTTTTCACCCTTGGCTGGGGGTTGAACAAAAAATTACTGTCACTTATTGTTATAACATACCTCAAACTAACTCATATCAAAAATTCAGGCAAGTTCACCGAAATTTCGATTTAAAGGTTTATTTAATTGGGCCATTAACAGAATTGCTTGAATATCATTTTAATATAGGTAATTTATTCCAAGGAAGCAGCACAGATTAACCCACCGGACTTGTGATGCTTGCATGGAATAAAACTTCTTGTATTTTGAACTAAAACGATAGGCAAGCAATTCTCACTGGGTGGTGATATACTATTTTTTATTATTTTTGAATTTTGTTTAAAAAATAGAATTAAGTTATTTTTCTGAACAGCCTTTTATCTTCTGCATGAAATTTATTGTGAAATTAACAAAAAAATCATGTCACCTAAGTATATCGGAAAATCAAGTTACCATATATCGTTGGATTGAGAAAATAATATTTATCAAATACAAAAATATACCTACATGATTCCACTTGAAAAAACCAACTGATAATTGCCCATCATTAAACTATACCCTGAAAAATGATGATAGTGTGGAGTGTGGACCAGTTTGCAGTATTTTTTGGAGTAGGTAAAGTTAACGGAATTATA
The DNA here is from genome assembly GCF_000390285.2 of Anoplophora glabripennis. NCBI lineage: Eukaryota > Metazoa > Arthropoda > Insecta > Coleoptera > Cerambycidae > Anoplophora > Anoplophora glabripennis. Next base: position 1,188,528 of record NW_019416327.1, on the reverse strand, counting down.
GCTTGGGCGTTTTTTTTTACGAGACACCCAATATCATGAGACCACAGACTGTTACACCTACATTCAATAAATAATTTTAATATAATTTTAAATGAGGAATCACTATTATTTTTCAATTATAAATTTTTTCAGTGTATTTAAATTTTCATTTCTTATGATAAAAACAGCATAAGCATCATAACATAATTTTTATGGTATGTAAAAGTATGAAAAAGAGGTGTATAGTAAATTATTTATTACTTTAATACCTAAATCATAAACAGTTCTTAAAGACGGCTTTATATCTTGACTGAAACTGTATCATCCGTTATAAACCTTTTACAACATATTCGCCCTTAAGTCAGTAAAGCAGGAGAATGACAAAAATACGAGGTACCAAAACTCAATAAAGCTCGAAATCTATTTGAACACGAGTAGACCCGAGGACCGTTAATCACCCAAAACTGTCACATAACTATTTATTTTACAAACTGAAATTGTGGCCATCCCAAAAGACCGTAACGCCAGGGCCCCATAATGGTATATCTACGGGATCTAAGGCCTTTTATTGTGAATTCAATACAAATGACTGACAAGTGGAGCACAATAAATAAAACTCTCCCTGGGGTTGACGAGAAACGAAAGCGAAAATCAGGTTTTTAGTGGGCCTCAGTTGCACAATTGCACAAAGCGATTATGCACTTGATGACACTGTCTCGGGTTGCTTATTTTTCTGTTGAATTCGAAGGTCGTTTTTGGAGGTCAATTTTATTTTTTAGTTAGTAAAAAGTTAATTTTTTTACATTTACAGAAAATGCCTATATACAGGGTGATCCGTTGGTTTATACAGGATGTTCGTATCGCCATAACTGCAGGACAGGTTGTTCTGTGAGTCATTTTAATCCAAAAGTTTTAATAAAGAGAATATCAAAAATGATTTTCGAGAATGTTGAACTTAAAAAAAATACGTATCAGTGAAATATTTACAAATGTGATGTTCGATGTTGACAGACTAGATAAGGTTCTTATTCTAATAATTTACTTACTACGGTTGTTGAAGGCAGACATTCAGTGAATTGATTCATTGTAGGTACTTTTTAAAAACATATTCTATTATAATATGTATAGTAGTACCTATGTAAAATGTAAAAGAATTGAATAACTCTTAAAAAAAGTTGTTCACTTATCACAAATCCCTCCGAAACTACCAAAACTATAGACAGAAAGTCCCAGACGGAGCGGTAAAACAGATTTTCACGCATGTTTCCAAAGTTTCCGGAAAATCCGCTACAAACCCAGGATTGCCACATACATTACAAAACATAAACTACCAAACAATCGATCTATTTTAATTCGTAATATATCTTATTTCTTCTCATCACTACTGATTTAATCTAATTTAAATTATCTGAACTATTATGAAGAAAGCAAGCGAACTTCGTATCTTAATATTAGTGACTTGTGAAATGAAATCAATATTTCGTCTAATTTTGCTGTAATTTAATAAAGAATATACCATTTCTGAAAAACAAAATAGTTAAAATGGTTATACATATTAAAAATAAATTACAACTGGCAATTTTCACGTATATCAGTCACGGTTAACCAACTCACAATTAGTTTTTGCAATTTATAAATGAATATAATTTAAACTTCGATCAATCCACCCAATACGTTTATTTTTTTATAATTCCATAATCTACCATACATATTAAAAAAAACTATCGCTCAGTTGTTTGTGATATGCCCATTTAGAATGCAATCAATCTTATGTGCTCCACAATCAAGTCAAGTGTAAAACTAATTTTCATAAATAATTTAAAAAAAAGATAAATTAGCATGTCCTTGAACACGCACTGTTATGTTTATACACGCGGTGCTTATATTTTATCAAATTAAGTTCAGATAACATCGTCAACAAGCTATTACTCAATTATTGTTATTATATTGACAGTTTTACGTGTTCTGCTGCTACAAAATATCCGTAACAACTTAATTAATAAGTTGAACCGTCGCCGCTGTCCGATACCAAGTCCGTTTTAACGGCTGTTTCCTTTTTATACTGTTATAATTTAGATAGCATTTAGGCTAATTGTTTCTTCAATTTTATTGAAATAAATCAATTATGAGCTTATTTTTTTTAAATTTCGGCAATATAGAAAATGATAACTAACAAAAACTCTTCTTTGTTACGAATGCAAACAATGGCGTATATATTCGAACTTCCAGCAGAACTAAACTGTTTTGTAATCAATGAATAATGAAGTACCTTTAGCTTATGGACTCAATAGAAGTTGTTTGAATTGAAGCTACGGGATCGTGAACTGTTAATAAAATCAGAGGCGGATTTGGATTTGAAAGCAGAGGGTTTTTGCTAATAAATTAAGCTTAATAAGCTACTGTTTTTTTTTAACCATGAAATACCTATTAGAAATTATTGAAATTATTTAAATATTAAGTACGTACAAAAAAAATTATATAAGAGCTTTTTTATTAAAAATATGACAGTAAATTAAAAGCGCCTATTAAATTTTCTGAAAATCCAGAGGCGTTGTTTTTCTAAGGGTTTTAATGACAAAGCTCCCCTGAATCTCCGCCCCTGGTTTAGTTTATATGTACTGTTAAAACACGGTAATTTGAGGAAATATTTATAATAATACCAGAATTAAAATAATATAATATCAATTATTAACAGTACAGTACTCAACACATAAGTCTATGTCAGGAATGAATCCCTGTCTCTCCCGAACTTGCAGTCGTTCCTTATATCAAGGCCACATCCACTTTATGGCTGTTTTGACATTTATTATAAACAATGACAGCGACTCGATACAAGGTCACTACCTATAGAAATATACCGAATTTTTACCTTTAATTAGTTACATCATTTTTCCCAAGTTTCGTCAATCTACGTCAAACAACTTCAGAGATAATTGAAAAAATGTGATAAAAATTTTAACGTCCTCTATCTTGGAAACCAGTAACTTTAGGGCCCTGGTTAATTAAGGCTTTTGGGCCTAAAATGACCAAACAATCATCCCCTTAAATTATGACATAGACTTAGGATACACTAACAATTTTAACAAATTGTCAATTTATAAATAACTAGCTGACCCGGCAAACGTTGTTTTGCCATCTTGTGGAACTGTGGATGGAACAAAATAATATAAAAATCGCGATTAAAAATCAGGGGTTGATCGTATAAGGGTGAAAATTTAGAACTGTATGTATTTTTCAATGCTGAATCATGAAAAAATAAAAACAGAAAATTTTGTCCAAAAAATAAAAAAAAAAATTTTGGGGTGGACCACCCTTAACATTTAGGGGTATGAAAAATAGATGTTGGCCGATTCTCAGACCTACTCAATATGCTCACAAAATTTCATGAGAATCGGTCAAGCCGTTTCGGAGGAGTACGGGAACGAACATTGTGACACGAGAATTTTATATATAAGAT
>NW_019416327.1:1099915-1184558 GCF_000390285.2 Anoplophora glabripennis | reverse complement strand
CTGCCCTCTGTTAACGGATTGTATTAACATATCGGAATACGAAGTCGGAATTGTATAAGTAGTGACATCTATTACAGAAAAGGCAAACGACGAAAACAAAGATGACCACCGGTCGCTGAATTACAAGTGGAAGTGGATCTTATTTGTGGAAGGGCGAAACGGGCGGTGACTATGAGACGCCTTCATTATAGCCATCCTTCTCTATCGCATGGATTTCTACGAACCATGAGGACTTTCCGACCCTGTATATTCTTTTACTTTTTTAAAGATTCGGTGTATTCTTATGAAATCAAGCGCTTGCTTATACCTACTTTAAACGTAGATCTTGAAAATGCATGTTTGACACGCTGTAGCGTGTACACCCTGTATATTCCGTAACAAGGTGACAAAATCGAATCCGCCGCGCCATATCTCATCGCAGTAGCCGGCTCTAAACTCGACCGGATTAAAGAATCTGATCGCACAAAGACGCCACGATTCTTCGAGCCGAGACTCTAACACGATACGGTATAAATCAATCAGCCGGTATGGGAGCCTAGGCGCGGCGCAAATAGCCGTTCGAGGCATTGGCCTCCGCGAGCATAAAACTCTTGCCCCACATATCGCCTGGGTTCCTTCTGCCCGCCGGAGACGGCGCTCTATCGACTGCCATGCCATATTCGTCGCTACGCCGAATGAAATATGTTACTCTTTAGCAGTCGACGTTAAAACCGGGTGCGAAACGGTAACGTCGATTTGAATATAAGGTTAATTGGGTAGTAAATGCTACAGACTACAGGGTTAGACGTTTCGTCGCATTTGCCGTGACGTCTTCGGGATATTGAAGGCAAAAATTTGAGGTTATTCTGTCGCATGTTCTTAGTTAATACTGTTCTGACCAAGGCATATGCAAACCATCAAATTCAGATGATCGCATAGCGAACCGCGCAACATTTTCAGTCTGCAGAGATCCTCCACAATTCGTCAGCTGTGTTTAATAAACAGAGCAGCATTTAAAAATTTTACAGTTTGATTCGATAAACTGGTCCAAATATGGATCAGAACTGATTTTTCTTAAATTAAGTCCAAATATAGCTTTTTCGTAATATTTTGCTCTCACACCGTATATGTATTTTAATACCTACTATTCTACTATTAACCTAAATAAACAGTTAGGTAAACTAATTTCCAATTACCTATTACATTTATCAAAAATCAAAATAACAGTATAAAATAATTGTTTGAATACTGAATATGTCTCTGCTTATAGGCGCGTCACACTTGCCTACAATATGCTACAGTTCCCCCTCCACGCGAGGCGGTTAAAATAACGCGATTTAGGAGGGAACTGAGGCCGTCTCAAAGCTACTTGCACTTGTCTCGTAGTTTTAGTTCGCGGTTAATGTACGCGTCGCATAGTCCGTGGGTAGTATCTGATGTCAATGTGAGGGATAGTACAAAGGCTTTAAGGATAAGAAGAAGGCAGGTATTAATTTAAAGTAAATAAAAAAATAACTTCGTTACAACAAAACAAAGTGGGTAAGACTAAACTTAACGTAATTTAATAGATACTTATGATATTATCAAACTCTCACAATATTGTTTTATCTCTTGAAACATCTTTTTCAAGACGTAATGACGTAAACTACTGTTCTAAACAAATTAAAATCACTAGTCAAAGAATTTCTGAATTAATAAACAAAGAAAAATTTAAAAATATTACCAAGTAAACGGGGTAAAAGTTGCGACGAATTAGAAATATTTTCGAAATATATTTCCCCTTAAGTACGTACTCGTTTTGGGAATTTACATGATTTAATTTTTTTTGCTTTAATAGATTTCTCAAAATTTCAAGAACAAGCAAAGAAATTTCCTGAAAAATCGTTTGAATGCATATTACAAAGGAATCCATTTTTGAAATAGATAGGTTGAAAAACGAACTTAATATTTTGCACAGAGACAAACAATTTCATAATTTAGAAGTTCAAAAACCGATAGAAATATTATACATCGAATTTAAAATGGTATTTTCGAAAACATTCCTGCAACAGGTATCTCGGTAGAAAGAAACTTTTTGTGTTTTAAGCGCATTAAGACTTAGAATACGATGACACAAAAGCGCTTAAAAACTTCCACCGTTGTTTTCTATGCAAATAGATAAGTTGCCTGGCTAGTGGCTACCTTATGAAAATTAGTTTTTACATATTTTTCATATTTTTTAATATTCATAAACTCAAGTAGGAACAATTTTGTTAATTATTAGGTAAATATATCACTTTGTTTTTTTTCTGTTACTTAATTTTATTGTAAATACAATTTTTAAAGTTCTGATATTATCAATAATTATATAATTTTTTAATTTACAGTTACAGTAGGGCTATTGGCGAAGATCTCCATAATAAAAAATGACGTGGAAATTTATTCCTATTTATTATTTGAGAGCGGTTTAATAAAATATTCAAATTTTTATAAAATCTGAATGAAAATCCTGCTGTGAACATCAGTTCCTCTATAAAATTGATTGCAAATGCAATTGAAAATTTTCAGATGCATTTAGTCGTTTGACCTTGAAAATATAAAAATTTTTGTTAGTGGCTTTTTTTTCTTTCTTGCCCGCATAGTAAAAAAGCCACGGGTCTCACCTATTCACAATGTCACGAGCCGTCACTGTTTTGAGGCGCTGAACTCGATGCCTTTGGTAAAATTTACAATTATGTCAAGCAGTATCAAAAAATATTTTTTCCTCAAATATACCAAAAGCAAGGTTGGGAAATATCATGATATTTATATAAATATCAAATAACGGAAATATATCTTGATATATACCCATCCGATATATATCAAGTCCCGATATTTATTTGTTTTTAATTAATTAGTTTATGTAATATTATAGTAGCGAAATAAAATTAAGAAACTATTTAGGTAAATGTTTTTATTCCAAATATCAAAAACGAACGAAAAAATAAATATAGATTCTGAAACTAATAAAAAATATTTGCGTGAATATTCAGTACTACGAAAACTAACTAATTTACACCAAGTCAACATAAATTTCATAAGTATTAAAACAAATACAAACACACAGCACCTGCTCGAATTGACTAACACCTGGAGAAATAAAGAAATAAAAATATTCATTCAATTTTACTTTGTTGAAAAATTCGGGGAATCCCATAAATAAACACGTTCGTCAACGATTAGCATACGGTTTTGCTGCCATCTGTTAACAGTTTTAGCAACTTTAAACCAGTAACATAAGAATCATTATTTAAATTTGTATAAATATCATGATATATATCAAGGAATAAATATCGTGATAGATATCAATGAGATATGTCGGATATATATCATAGATATATATCATGCCAACCTTGACCAAAAGGCCTTTGAAGAGGATTGACGCAAGTTTTCAAGGCCCACCCTCCGTTCGCTGTACGATAAATAGTTATGAGATATCGATGATCAAAAAAAAAGGAGACATTTTCACTCAATAGCCAATATCTCAATAAGAAATAATCGTACAGAAAATTAAAGACAGCCAAATTGAAGGTAAAGAATCAGACTACATGACCCTGGCATTAATTAGTTTTGAAAAAATAAATGTAAAATTTTTGCCTTGCATTATTTCTTTTGATTGCGCTGTGATGCTCAAAAAAATTGTCATCTCAACATTTCAAAACTATAATTTTCAACGCCCATTATTCACGAAGTTACAGCCTTTCAAAAATTACTAAAAAAAAATTGGATATGAAAATTTTTCTGCTCCCTTAAGTTTCTTGCTGAGTTTATATAAATCACGTATTAAACACAAGATAGACATATACTCCTGCACATGTTGCCAATTTTCCACTTTCCGCACCCACCACCCACTACGCTATTTTGCATGTAAACAACTCAGTTGTTAAGTTATACTATTTTAGTCATAAGTTTATTTTAAAATAACAATTTTCTTTGCGTAGATAAATTGTTACCTTTCTTTCTTGCAACTTCTTTGGTTAAGACCGATATTATAATTACATTTTATGTGCTTTCTAGACATGTTGAAATATAAATATAATATTCAAATATGGTAATATGATATGATATAATAAAGGCTGAATTTGATGTAGTCTCCACACCTACAGCTACCGTGTCAAGTCTCTATCACAAAACGTAAAATAAATCTGGAAACAAGGCGTGCACAGCTGAAGCACAATCTGTAAACAGTCGATTAAGAAAATACTTGGTAATAACACAGTCGGTAGGAAAATGTATGAAAAAAACACGACACTGTTGGTGCATAGACCTACACAAGAAAATCAGCCTTAAAGCTACGACTAATTACAACTAAATTAAATACATATAAGCACATTAACCTCACGTTACTACAAGATGTTCTGGAACGACATGCCATACCCGACAGGTGGAACCTTGTACAAATTCAACTACCTTTGCAACATCACGAGATACTCACAATGGGTAACATCAAAATCATTTACTCATCATTTGTGATTTATTTAACATGAGGTAGACATGAAAAGAAGATCAACAAACTACAAAGCATGTACGATGCTCATATAATCACGTACTTGACCTTTGTCTTATCTTATGACTGCGTATTTAATGCAATTTCAGTTATAATTTATATTTTTTAGAACAGATTCGTGAATATCGTAATTTTCGTATTGGATGCGGTTGGATCACTCCATGTCAACTGACCCAACGCCCTCAGTCGACCATCTCCAATTTTCATGAAATTTTGCACAGAAATAGCTCTTGGTCCTAAGCTAAACTGGGTAAAATATTAGACTCTAATATGCTTTTGTTCACAAGTTATAGACTTTGGTCTACACGACGATCTTGTAATGACCACATGCGTGCTCCAAATTCCTTTAATTTTGATTGCTTAATTCTTCAGTTTGGATCAACAAAGAAGGATGAAAATTAGCTGACTAGGACAACTTTTTGGGCCAAATCTAGTCGTGCAAATAAAAACAATTACAGTCAAACCTAAATTGCAAATGGGTGCCAAAGTTGAGCAAATGAATCAGTTTCTGAAATAATGACCATACTTTAAGCACAAATAACTTAAGATGCTGCAATTTAAATCAGGCAATAATTTTTCCAAGAGTAGTCTACATTAGTAGTCTACATTAGTGTTTCTATGTGTGCTTAATTACAAAAATTTAGTAGTTATGGTTCTGAAGTAGAGGATGGCAAAAATGCCAAATGCAAATTTTACCCTATCTTCAGCAGTTTCAATGTATTATGTGGTGATTTTCTTTCTGGCGCTTATACTGCTATTTCTTTTCTAAGTAGGCTTGTGTCAAATTTTCATGTCAATAAATATTAGCATATTTTGCGTGCGTGTGATTTATTATTTGTGCAAAATTATTAGCTAGTGGTCAAAAAATGCCACTACATAATAAGTTTAGGACCAAGGTTTATCTATAGCTGTGCAAAATTTCATGAAAATTGGAGATAGTCGACTGGGAGCGTTGGATCAGTTGACATGGAGTTCCCATCTGAACATTACATGTGCACCTACAAAATAAAAAAAATTGCATTCCATAAGAATCGGACAAAATCGCTTGACTAGTTCCCAAGTCGGCAGCACATTTATTTCCAACAGCAAACGGGATTCGAATGTTTCATTTACGGTACATGTAAGTGAAAGAAAACAAAGTTCCTTACTAAAACCTAGAAAATAACACAATAGGGGAATTTGTAACTTTCATCTTTCCTCCCTGAACAACCTTAAATTTAATTTCGCAGCCAAGCAGGAAGTTTAAAAGTTTTATCTGCTTTCTTAAGGTCAGAATACATTAAAATTTTAAAACGCACGAGAGATAAAACGCCAAGAAAGTTCATCACGCCCGTTAACGGGGTTATGTAAATTATAACTTTCACACTCGCTCTCGGTTCGAAGAAACTGAACCGAACTTAAACAAGGCGCACGTCTTTTACTGCTATTTTCGATTTGTGTGTTGTATTTGTCTCGTGCATTCAATTGTGCAAACAGGCTCCTCATCAGAAAAATATAAACTGTATTCGACAATCTTGTACTGTTATTGTTTTGCTGTACAGTAGTGAATTTATCAACCAAGAAATTGTGTAAAAAATTATAAAATTAGCTATTTTGCTAACGCTGCCAAAATTGCCTTCATTAAATTAGTTGACTCTTTTTTCGCATAGTATTTAATTGAGAATTTTACTACCAGCGTAATTAAAAAATCAGCAGCAAACTGATAATAGTTCACAAAACATTCGTAAGCTCGTAAACGTAAGCTCAAGTGTGAATCTTCCACTTGAAACTTCCTCTATGACTTTTTTGACTTTTCCTCGAATAGGCATGCAAGGGATTAGATAGATAGTCCTCGAAATTTTTACTTCTATATAAAAATGCAATTATTAGATATTTAAAAGCATGTATTACGTATTTACACCTTATATTTGTATTTTATTGTACATATGTACAAGTATGTAACTTTTCTTATTTAATTATAACTAAGGCTGTCAGAACTGAGCCGCGGGACATAGACGTACACATTATTTATTAAAAATCAACAAATTGTCTACAATACACCACTATGAACACCAACGGATAGGAATTAATTACGCAACATCCACACAATAACAAAGCAACAGTATACTAACGTGACGTGTAACGTGAAAAGCATTCTGAGGCAGCGGCTCACGCATGCCTCGGTTGACCCTCTTGGCACGCCATTGAATTGCGGCTCTCTCTGACAGCCCTACGTTTAAATGTCTTTTTATCAAAACTGGATTTAAAAATTAAACCTCGAAAATTAATTTTAAAACTCCATACTCATTATTCAATGAGTTTAAATAGAAAAGGCTTAAAATACGTTATGCATCTATGAAAGTTATAACGAATTATATATTATGTTATAGGCTTTATGTTCCATTTGTATAGTAAGGATGATTTGATTTATAAAGACCAATATTCTAATCTAATCTAACAACAGGTGTATTAACACAATTATTCGTTTTCATGATTATGTTTCCGTTTTTAACGAGTAAGTGATCGTCACCTCTTAGTTCATAATCGTTATGATTATAAAATTTCCGACAGTCTGTTGCGCATCAACTATTACGCTTCCTCTTATTGGATGACGATAGACGGTATAGATACATGTGTTGTGGGATATATAATGCGTTGTGTGAAGTCGAAAATTATGGAAGTATCTAACTGTTTTATATTTTGTAATTGTTTTGTAATCTTGTGGAAATTTTAAAAATGATTATCTTGTGCGTCCTATTGGAAACCGTTTATGTTAAGCTTTACATAAGACGGAGGATCCTAACGAAGACAAAGAAGAGCACGACTGAAGTCAATCAAGAAGGGGAAATAAAATTAGAAAAAAGTTTACCTTTCAGGGGATACTTCGTTCTTAGGGTGGAAGAGTTATAGTGCAAATTCCCATGTAATGTAATATAATACAAGACGGGTGCATCGCTACTAAGAAGATAAGCTGGACAGTTTTGGGAGTGATTTGTCATCATTTTTAACACTTAAATGTTTGTTATATGTACCTATGTGTACATTATAATTTCAGCTTGTAATTATATAGGGAGAAAATTATGTAAGTAATGTTTTTTTTCTTTTTTCAGTTAAGGAATAATTTTTTAATTTCTTCTACAGTAATGATTTTCTTCTTTAAGACCTTTGCAGCGTCTTTAATTAATTTTGATAGATATTTTTATGACAGGAACCTAAACGTACGTCGAGTTTTTATAAAAAAAACCCAATGAACTTTAGTTAGGTATAAAAGAAAAAGTCAACAACTTGTAGATACAGTTAAATACAAATAAATACAACTTTAAATATATAGATACACAATTTTAAATAAAGCTTTAAAAACATAAATACTAGTAATTATATTTACATTTTTAAATAGGTGTAAATACGTGTTCAGTCTAACCCCTTGAATGTAAACCGATGTGCTTTTGTGTTTTTAAATTAATTTGAATTATTTTTACTTACATTTTTACCATTGACTGCGGTAAAACATCCAGAATAGTACTCACCTGAAACAAAAAAGAAAGCTTTTAAATAATATTTTTGTAGAAGTATTAGCACTAACAAATGTCAAAGTAACAATGTTCTTTAGAATTAAACAAAATTCTTTAACTAATTAAATATTAATATGTATAATCAAACGACGATGTTGATATTTTCATTATCTTTATCTATAATTATAAGGATATATGTATACATGTATTAACCTACTAAATATAATTATCACTACCTGTTTACTTTTTTGGACATAACCTAAAATATTACCAAACCTTTTATCGCTCCGTTTTAAAGTAGGTATCAATATTTTTTTTTACAGCCAATCAAAATCCCAGTTAAAAATTTCTTGACCGATTTACAAAGTGAAATTAAATTTTATTCTTCGAAATTCGGAACACCAACTAAATTTATTACAACCGTATTGTTTATTATTTACTGTTATTGATTAGATTATTGTAGGTTCATTGTTTCCTATAATTAAAAGTAAGACTTAATTGCATGGGGATTTGGATCTGTGAATAGTGTTAAATGTCTAAGTACCTCCTACGTTGCGCATTTTTTACTGGACTATAACAATACGATTCTCACAAACAACAATTTTGCATAGTCACTTCTCTAAGCACCACAAGCATTGTTATTTTGAGTACTGACATACTTATTTACCGATACAGTATCCGTTTGCTTTAATCGATGTTAAAAGCTTTGATACCGATCAAAATATGACTTAATTATACGTTTCATTTCTAGCGAAATTGTGATTGACTGGTTTATAGCCGCCCCATTCCTACAAATCTCGGACACGAAACGACGCATTTATTTATAGAATAATGTCAAAACACTATATTTCATTTATATTCTCTCTAATTTTTGTTCGGGTTTTATTCGTTTGCATTTATAGAAACGCATGTGGTATCGGAGAAACGATTACTAATTTAGAGTTCATTGTTCATTCGATGCGAATTATTCCGATTTGTTTTTATTGAAAGAAACCATTAGAAAGCGGTAGAGCCGTTCTAAGTTACCTCGAATATCGGTAGTTATCGTTAGAAAATTTCAAACAGTCAAAATACTTATTTATAGAACTCAGTATAGTACGATATTTACGCAGATATTTACGTAGGTAAGTTTATTTATACCTGATGTCGAAATGGAAGAAAATTTATTACACTCAAGGCTAGAGTTCTGAACTGGTGACGTCGGATCAAGTGGTTTAGGAATGAAATAGTTCATTTGGTACTTTAAGTTACGAAAAATGCGACAAATTTATGAATTTAATAGATGGATTTTACTTATAAAGAATGTCGTTATATAAGAAATATAAATTTTTAATTAATCAAAAAAATTATACAGTGAGCATCGAAGTCGAGACTTCCTGTATAACAATTTCAGGCCGTAAAAAATTTAGATGGGTAAAATAAAATGCAGTTATCAAATCTTCCATAAAAATAATCTATTTTCGTTCATGACCGAACAAAAGAGAAAGCTCTATATACGAAAACATTTCGTTGAATAGATTTAGAAATTTCACTTGATCTAGCATGTTATTTTTGGACACTAGTGTTATTCTTAGCCCAACGCAAGGTACTTGGGATTTATTTTGTAGTCTCGCACTGCTCAACATTCGAGTAATGTTAAAAAAAAGGTTATCAATACTCCATTGGTATTAATTAAACTCCACAAACGGATTGCAAAAAACAACATATGTTTACAATACAACAATATTAATGAAAACAGAATTATTTTTTATTAATTTTATATAAAAATTGCTTCAAATCTATTGATGTTATACTTAGAGAGAAGTTCAAAATTCTCATTATATAAACACAGTATATTTGAAAACATCTCGTAAAACGGGATATATACAAAATCGCCTACATAATTTTAACAGTTGAAATTTGTTGGAAAATGACTACGTTTACTTGATTTTATTATATGTCACACTTACGCTATTCTCTAACAAAAAGGCAATTAAAATATACCAGCTGTAATTAATAATAAATGAAACATTATATCTCCCGTTTACCGTATAACTTATTTATTGCCACATCTACCTAGCCCATTTTATTTTATTACTTTACACTTAAGGGCCCCATATTCTTTAAATAGTGTTTTCCGCAAAGACCAATAATTTCAAACATTTAATAACTGAATAATCTAAAGCTTATCAAATAATAGGAATGTTATGTCATGACACCTGAATATTTTCAAAGACGCCGCAGTAAAACGAATAAACAGGTGCAAAAAACGATCAAACCATCAAGGTTTTTGGTACTGAAATCTACGAAAATACTAACTTTTTTATATATAACTCTACATGTAAATATTCTTATAACATTTACTTGCTTAGTCCTACATATAAAATTGTTTACTTTTATTTATAAGTAACTGAAAATAATTCTTAAAATGTGGGGTTAGGATAACAGAAAACGCATGTTTTACAAACGCTTTTTTTAGTTATTATTTTATTTGGGGAAATTTAAATGGTAACAATGAATAAACAAAACATCAAGGATTTTATTTTTGTGCTTACTTTTGTTCTACACGTTTTACTTTTCAAGATTTCAGTACCTAAAAATGCCAGAAATTTCACCATTTCTCGGCCAGGGATATGGCCACCTTCTGATACGTATCAAAATACAGAGTAAAATTTGTTTAAACAATTAATAAAAAAGCAATGATTTAAATTTCTCCATCATGCAGCTGTCGCTGTCTTTTTAGGTACGTTGTAAAGGTTTTCGATTCCGATAAAAACCTCCTACCTGCTTTAAAAACATAAATCATTCCAAAAAGTTTCTTATGTGTACACAAAAAAGTGTACAGGTTTTCAAGGATGGAAGGACAATAAAACCAAAACACATCGTCAATTTATCATGGTCTTGATCACGGTATTCAAATGAGGTTCAAGCCCTATGGGTGTTTATTTATAATGAATGAATAATTACAAATTTATTTATATAACTAGTAATGACTGGGAAATTAAAATTCAAATTCGAAAGAGATATACCTTACGTAAATTTGAAGGCTATAGTTAAGTATTGGTAAATTTAGGTTGTATTAAATGTGCATTTTCATGCATAATATGCAGGTACTACAACATATAATTAACAGCTTTTTAAATACTATGTAAAGTAATTTATTTGTTAAAGTAACATTTACTGTCAAAAATTAATACATTTTAGTAGTGGACCCTGGAAAATACAGTTCATTTGTAGGGTGAAATTTTATTTTTGATATACAAGGTGTTTCATAACACAGAGCAGGCACGTGTAGATCTTAAAATATTCCGATTTGTTATGTAATATTTTTTTCTGAGATGTATCGTTGAAGAGATATTGGCCAATATCTCTTCTGAAGATGAATGTCAAATTTTGAAAAAATTTTCTTGAAATTTAGCAATGCCTTAATATAGAGCAACCAAATTTGGAACATGATTTGTGTTTATTGTCATCTTGAATTGGTAAAAATATGAATTTGTTAGAAGCCAATAAAGGCAGGGCAGGACTAGGAGTAGGGCGCCCTTAAATACCCTTAATCGGACAAAAAGTAAAGTTCCTATGCAGTTTTACGACTAGTAGGCTATGATTTCATGTCATTTTTGACGTTTACAAAGACTTCACATTCTTGCAAAATTTTTATTTATTGAAAAAGTTAACATGTTAGTATTGAGGTGAGGGTGACTGTCGACGAAGTGTACAGGAGTACCGAAGATTTCCTGATCGTTTGATTCAACACCGGGAAACCTTTGCTAACGTTGAGAGGAGGGCTTGAGAGACTGGATTATTTCTAGGCATGTGGTTCATGCACGATGATGCTCCACGGCAATTTAGTGCCAATATACGAGACTACTTGAACCAGCAGTTCCCGAATAGATGGATAGTGCGAGGAAACAATTGTCCAGAAAATTAGCCACCAAGATCACCAGATCTGAATAAAGATTTCTTTCTTCCTCTAGGGGGCTTTAAAAGAATTTGTTTATTTTACACCGGTTGTATCTGAAGCAGATTTATGGAAGAACTTTAATGTTCGACGGAGAGTAAAATATATTACAGAAAATGGCCATTTTCAACAGTTATTGTAGGGCTATTTAATGATATCAGTAGTTTATATAGTTAAAGTTGAATTTGTTAATGTTTTGTTTATAAGGTTCCTCTTTTTTTAATATGTTAAAAACAAAATAACCTAATTTAATAAAATTGCTTTTTGTCGATACTATTTTGTAAACGTCAAAAATGACATGAAATCATAGCGTCGTAAAACTGCATACTTTACTTTTTGTCTGATTTAATTAGTAATGACGCTGTTTCACAAAATCCCGATTTTTTCAAAAATCGTTATTTATAACAAATCGGCATATTTTAAGATCCCTTACACGTACCTGCTCTGTGTCGGTAGAGTTATGAAACAACTTGTATACGAGTAAATGCCGTATTTATCATATATTTATTATTTATAATTATTTTGAACTACTATGTAAACATAATTTATTTAATTGTTTACGCAGTATTATTATACGCAGTACCTATTAACTGAAACGAAAATTGAGGTTAAAATTGAAAAAGTATAGTAAAATACAGGGTTATTCACAACATATCCAAAAAAATTTGAGAATAGATGCGGCATGAGAATGAGTCAATATCTTACAAAAAAATTTTTGTAAAATCCTCAGTTTTCGAAAAAAAAAATTATTGAAGTTGTAGTACATCCAACCATTACATAGCTGGACAACTGTAGTCTCTAGCATCATTCGCAATACGCGTGGAGAGCTACGTGGCCTCAGCGACTCCGAATACTGAAATCCGAGTTGCTTTAGTGTTTACCTGTTATCTGCGGTGTTTACAATAGTTTTTTAGTACTTAGTGTCAAAAATGGCTTGCGTGTATAGCACCTCGGAGTTGATGGATATCGTTTTAATTTATGGTGAAGCAAGACATTTTGTATTATGGTGAAGCATTTGTGTAATGGCGAAGCAAGACTACATTTATGTTAGTTCGTAGAAACTGAGTAAGACGGACCCAAATGTGTTTACACGTCGGTGGATAAACCGTAAATTAATTTTATTAATTAATAATAACAATAACGGAAAAAGCAGTTGAATTTGCCGATATAAAATAGGTGCCATAAAATTGTATTTATTTCTTTCCTTCCGAAAGTTTTTGTCCGTTTTTATCACACTTTGCCGCCATGCCGATGGCATTGTGCGAGATCAGGTTTTACAGTGGACCAGTATCCAGTGTCGTGCAGAAGTGTATTTTAAAATCATTTTCGAACTGCCCTTTTTGATTTTTTCTTTACAAAATTGTATTTGTAGTTCCCTGTACACCCAAAAATTTTTTTTGGAAAAGTTCTGAATCATCCTGTAAGTATAGTGCATAATTCCAAAATATCTATATGGCACAAGAGATTCATACAGATTTAACTAAGTACTATAAATAAACGGCAAAGGATCGTAGCAGTTTTAATAGTTCAATATGTACCCAGTGATTTGACATTGTTTGTGTAGGTATACGTTGCAATAAAAATGTTAAATATTGAATTATGGGCATGAATATATTTTTTTTTTGATTTAAACAAACTGAGCAAATAACTGTTGTAGAATGCTATGATAACATCAATTATATAGGTTAAAGTAGACTTTATCTTCCATCTCCTACTCTGATAAAACTGTATAGTAAGATTGCATTTTCTAGAGATATTTATCTAAATCGTATATGCATTTACAGCTGTGCAACAGTTGATTGATGAGATGATTAGTTTATTTATTACAAACGTAGTAGATTTTTTTCCAAAATTATTAACAACTTATAATAAATTACACTGAAGTGTGTATTTCGTAAAAACAGAAAAATGTACAAATATCTGTAAAATATGAACCGATTTAACCGATACTGTGATGGTATATACAAAGTACGTAAAAAGCAACCAATCACCGAGGCAATCATTAATCGCAAACAAACATATGGAGAGTACATAATTAAGATAATTGCGATAGCAATAAAACAAAAACACAGTCGAAAAAAAGGTCAGTGCCCTCAGAAAGACTAATCAAGAATCATAGATGATCAATAAATAAGCTTCGTTCTCATCATCGGACACCGAGCGACCCTCAACGCGTTTGAAAAAAGCAACTGTTGAAATGGGATTCGAACCCACAGCGATAAAGATAACAGTTCGCAACACTATCAACAATAGCACTGCGCTACGGATAGAATCTACTAAATTTGAAATGGAACCGATGTTATTCACTATACTTCGCCTAATCTTTTGTCGCTTTATCTTCAAATTGGATCGTACGTAACAAACATAAAAATATTTTAATGACATTGACGCTATGTTAAAATACATAAGTAAGTAATACATTTTTTTATCAGAAAACGTGAAACAGAAAAATATACATAGATTACTTGTTTTATTTAAATCTATATATTTCGAATGAGTATATATTTTATTAATGTATCTTGTTCTTATTGCACTTCAGATTCAATTAATCGATTTTTACAAAAGAAAAGTTCATGTTTGTTTTTTTATGAGGTTTTCATATTTAATTTTATTGATTTGTTGTATATGGTACAATAAAACAATAAAGACATAGTTTTATTATTGAAGGAAATTTGTAAACCAAGTGGCACCGCTGTTATCGAACTTGGAATACGCAATGTTTATATATTTCTTACATAATGCGTATATGCAAATTTATCTCTCTCTTGAGACGGGAACATTTGACATACCGGTACTTAAGTTAGATTCCGTGTAGGTTATTCGAGCTATATCTTAACGGTTGTTTTGACTGTTTTATCGTAGTGTTTTAATTGATACAGTAGATATATATATATATATATATATACTAAATTTTGACCAAAAAATTATCTAATATTTCCAAGTTTTCCAGATTTGAAAAATTTCCGTTCAAGAATGAAGAAATACTTACTTTGTCTGGATATCAAATAAGGAGAATCTAGATATGGGGTCTTAATTTAGGAGAAAATGGCATTTTAAATTTTAAAGATGTAAACTGATCTTTAATGTGGAATTTTTGGCCAACATCTAATAGTATATGGGCCGAGAGAGGAATCCGGTTGTTCAAGTTCTTGAAAACCTTTTTTTCGCGAAATAAAACGCCTAAAGACAAACAAATAAAATTTGTTAAAACCAGGGGACTTGGGTAAAACTTTACTGTATAAATCTTGATGTGAGATTTTTTAGTTATTTAAATAACAATAAGACCAGGACTTTAAAATTTTGATGAAAGTAGGTACCTACTCGAAAATGGGTAATTTAAATAAAAAACGCTAGAGGTATTTTTATGTAAAAATATCTAAAGTTGTTTCCAATTTTTTGTCATAAATAAGTGAAAATTGTCAAATCAAGAAATTTTAGTTAGGTTTTCCATTTTGTCTTACAAAGGGAGAAATAAGAGGGATATTTTGTTTACTATTATTATTACAACATGGCATTTTGGAGAGCTTTTGAAACGGAACAAAACGAAATTTACCATCGATATAATAAAATTGTTTGAAGACATAAATAATTAAAATATGTTGTTGATCAAATGAACATATACTTAATAGAAATTTTCTACACATTATATACAAATTATTATAATTTTTTACCTTCAGCAGAAAACTTTTTTAGAGACGCCTATGAAACTCATTAAATTTTATTGCTAGGCGTTTTTATACATGTTCAACTAACTTCGGAAAGACTATACCGAGGACTATACCATATACTGATTATTTGTAAAAAAACACACTCATTCAACTTTAAATGATTTTTATATGAACTATAGCAATTAATTAATATTCTAAAAAAAAAAGTCACGTCTTCAACGACAGCAAATTTTGAAATGACAAAAAATATTTTAAAAGCAGATATGTCTGTAGAATAAACTGAATAACGTCCAAATCCAGCTAGCAACGTACTTATACATTAACCATAACCGCCCATACGAACAAAATTAAATTTAGCTGATGTTTGCTGAAATGTCAAAGTTCCGCGCATGCAAGTGCTTAATTTATGCCTGATATTCCACCTGTTTGCCATCCAGCCATTATGTAGTCGGCTTTGATCTTTATTGGATCTGCCTAAACAAGGTTCTACCTGGCGACGAGGTTTCACAGGGCTTCAAGCGCGTTCCACCAACACTTACCGAATTTATTAATCTCCGCGAATTATAGCCGTGTACGACTGTAATTCCATGCCACTACACAAATATTTACGTAAATACATAAAACGCACCGCTTTTATGTGAAATACCTACTACTACTGCAAATTTTAAGAAAATGTTTGAATAATCGGGGATAAAATCTATTTTGGGATCGGATCAATGCAGCTGACGAGTATATTATCAAAACCATGTTTAAAGCGATTAAAAATTTAAAAAATGTAAATATTACTCTTATTTGTCACTTTCAAAACAAAATCCATTGCGAAGTCGTTTTGAAAACTTTAAAACAGTCCTGAGTATTCGATCCTATTCATTCGAACATAGACTTGCAAAGACTTCTGGAAAGTTTCCTTTGCCGTGCCCAATGAGAATTTATGGATGGAGCTATCTCAGATGCAAACTTATTTGTGTTGGTCTGTACCTCCTAAATTTTTGGTACTAGGAGCGAAGAGTAAAAGATACCTATGTATGCAAAGATCAAACAAAAACTCTTTTCTAAGTGTACAGAGTACTTAATAAAAAAATTAATGATTTGTGATTGAAAATTCTTGTTGTCACTACCTACCTATTTTAAAACAGCAACTTTAAACAAATAAATTATTCATTAAATACATTTTCGATAATCGAT
Organism: Anoplophora glabripennis; assembly: GCF_000390285.2. NCBI lineage: Eukaryota > Metazoa > Arthropoda > Insecta > Coleoptera > Cerambycidae > Anoplophora > Anoplophora glabripennis. Next base: position 1,167,770 of record NW_019416327.1, on the reverse strand, counting down.
ATATCAAAATTTATCATGACCACGATAGAATTGATATAAAGCATCGGTTTTATCGGTTACGCTTCCCACTGATCTTTGTTAAATATGAATAAATCGTATTTATATAGACATGCGTGAAAAATTTTACACTCGATTTTATAAGTTTTGAAGTCGAAACAAAAGTTAGTTTCCTCTATTATACCTACAAATCGGGTTTTGCAAATGTACAGTGTCTTATTGATGACAATGCTCTTACATTAGTGCTGTGATCGTATTGCATAGTTTTTATGTATTCTCTATTTACACTTCATTTAAACGCCCAAAATCATATTCTGTTTGCGCAGAAGCAATTTAAAACCACTTATAATTACGATCCATAATTTTTTCAAGAGTATTATTTACCTTTTTTCTTTGAATGTTGATCCATTCTTTAACGTATATGTGGTCGAGGTTCTCGAAACTACTCCTATATTTGAAAAAATCTTTAAGTTCAGTGTTACCTTTCATATATTCGAAATATTTTTGTAGTTTCCCCCTTCAGCTACTCTAAATGCTTGGGTGAATAATTAATATTTAACGTTTTCCTGGTATTCCAAATCTACTATTTTAGATGAGACACCCTGTATAAAAGTGATTTAATATCCAGAATCTCAAAATAGTTCCTAGATTTGCCAAATTGTTTACCAAAACAGCGCCTTTAAAAATATATACCAGTTAACGATACAACGATCGTTCTGTCCGGGATGCTTCATTAAAATTAATTAGCCGGCAAAACAGCACGCCGTTTCGTTTCGAATAATCGCGAGCCACGTTTTACCCGCAACCGCCCGCTGCGCAGCGCCCGCCGACAAGATATTTTACAACTAGCGAGTCAACAATACCTCGTACTGATCGACCTCATAAACTGAATTAATTTATATGTAGGACAGAAAGAGAAACGGTTAAGCATTTTGAAGCGGGCATAATTTCGTGGAAACGACGTTTGAGAGTATAAATATATGATCAAATCACCTTAAGCCCAAAAATACGTTCGTTAAAACGAACCCTTAGTAATTCGCGTTCTACACAAATAAAAATTAGTTAATTATTTGAAATTTACCACAAACCAAGTGATCTCTATGGTAAACTTAGATGTAGAAAAAGAGAAATAAGTAATATAGCAAATATGTGAAGTTCGGTGGAATCTTCTCACACCGCTCTAGAATATTGAAACTCTCCAAACCAACCGCATTGCGGTTTTTAATATGTTTTCCACACATAAAAATTCATGCATATTATATATTCTCGAGTATATTCTCATATTTTTAGACTCGTTTAATTTTTATTATTTTATTTTCTACATCATCGCTACATGTTATATCTAAAGGTACCCATACACTTAAAAGATATCAATAATAACAGTAATCAATATGTAAGACATCACGTGAATGTTCGTAGACATAATAATATATGTCTATCGATCTATTATAATATTTCCGATCTCAATTGAAGAGCAAAGAGCTAGGTAATATGTACCAGGTTCGGTCGCTACGCAGCAACTCGGCGTTATTATTCGTTATTTGAAAAACTTGTTCCCATATTTATTTAGCCATACCCATCTACAGGCCTGGTCGAACTTAACGTGGAGGTAGTAGAAATGTATACGCCCAGTTAAGAATGCGCGCGCGGGTAAACGGCGCACAAACACAGCCGCACTGGGCGATCAGCCATAAATTAATTAAGGTGCGTACACACCGAATTAACAGAGCTCTCTAACACGCAATTAAAATTTAAGTCATCTACAACTAGGTACAAAAAGTTTTCTTTATTCTTAAAATATATTTGACTTGTTAAAAGTACAAAAAGTACAAAGTTTCGCTAAAATGGTTTTCATACATCTTACATAATTACTCGACAAACATCTTTCCGTCTGGTTAAACGACAGCGTCCCCACGCCATCCCTTAAGACTGTCTGGGAAGACTTAAAACCGGCAAATTGTATCTATCCGGCTCCGCAACTCCTCGTAGTCGGCTGACAATGAGGTAACGGGGATATAAAAAAAGAATTAATTATCATAGTCGCCTTTGGAGATCGTAAGTTTCTTATTGTAATTTCGGAGTTTTCAAATTTAAATTCGGGACAACAAACCAAAGCGTAAAAAGCGGAATTAATGAGGGACGGTTCAACGGTAAATGATAAGTTTATTTGTAAAACTTCGAGCACATTTCACGCAGGGAGGATAATTTATACTTCGGTTTAGCTCGGTTTTAACTTGCATAAGATTCAAGGCAGAGCATCAAACGATTTGTACTAATTGCTTTTAAAAGGACTCTGTAGCAAATAGACAACCAGCAATACATTTTTATAGATTTTATTACACAGTTTTTCTAAATATGAATTAATGCACAAATAACAGACTTTCCTCCATTCTATATCAGATTTTCTATAAAATGGACTTGGTTGGAAACTCAAATTCCTTTTCGGTGTAAAGAAATTTGTAATTTAGGATACCACTTGTTCAAAAGCGGCCAACTACAAATTTCTTTACAACAAAAAGTAATTTGAGTTTCAAACTAACTCCATTTTATAGAAAATTTGCGATAGAATGGAGAAAAGTCCGTTATTTGTGCATTAATTCATATTTACACAAACTGTAATAAAATCTATAAAAATGTTTTGCTGGTTGTCTATTTGCTATAGAGCCCTCTTACAGAAAAAAAAATAGAGAGACGCTCACTGTTACCAACCAAACTTAGGAAAGGCGAGCAAAAAAATCGACCCCTTCGATTTTTTTAAACTTTGGATGTAAATCTATTTTGAATTTTATGAGACCCGTGTTTTGTTTTTCCGAAAAAAATTTTTGGAGCTGTGTGGCGCCATGTCAAAATTTACATTATTATATTACATTATTTCGAAAATGAAAATGCATATTTTTTTCAGGTGGCCGTCATTTTGACACAAATCATATCAAAACGTTCTTTTTTTTTCAAGAATATGCATTTTTGCAGAATTTCATCAGGTTTTACCTGTTTTTTTTCTCAGAATTCAAATTGCTTTAAAATTTTCTAAGATAAATGACAAAAAAGGAAAAACGTTATTTTTTTTTACAAATTAGTTTTCTCAAAAATCTCACTTTTTATTTTCATAAAATTTGGATATGTTTTTTTTTTTTCAAGGCCAAATAAGCTGTCCTGCAGCCAAGCGGCAATATGCCAACTTGCTCCGTTCGGGAGATACGATTTCGAAAATGCATACTTTTTCAAGTGGTCGTCATTCTGACCCAAATCATCCTATGGAAACGTTTTTTTTCCTCAAAATGATTTTACCCGTTTTGCACATTTTGAAAAAAAAAATGTTTTGATAGGATGATTTTGACACTGGTATTTGTTGTCTTTATGGTTCCTAGAAAAATAGCTCTAAATATATACAGGTGTACATATTTAGACCATTAAAAAGACTGTCAAAAGAGCTATTCAAAAATAAAACACATATGAACTTATTTTTAATAATTTTCGAGATATTATGTAAGTAGGTAATTAAAACAAACAGAGAAACCAGAAAATTGTTTTGAATTGGAAAGTTAGTAGAATTTCGAGAACATATTTGGAAAAGGAAAATATAATCTTTGCATATTATTATTTTTTTTTAAACCACAACGAAACTGCTAGAGGATCGATGTATACTAAACCTAAACCTAAAATTGAATTTCTGAAAAACGGTCCAATTTATCGAAACTAAAGTAAAGTTTTTCCTGTAATACGCTATAGATCGAATATTCTTCAAATTTTAACAAATATGAGAGAAATTTTATATATTTGGAGATGAAATAATATCAACCACCACCACCACCACCACCACCACCCCCTAAAGCATCCCTTACAAAAGTCGTAGAATTTCAATAATATTGTGCAAATAAATGTACAGATGCCCTAAGTCTAAGTTTAATGAATAGGATATCTCGAAGGACTTTTAAGATATCGCATCAAACATATATCTACCAATCCAATTTAATAGATCTTATAGGGTGTTCCAACGAGTGTACCAATAAAAAAAATAAGTTAGTCTATATCACAAAAATGCAACATACATCTGCCCCAGGTACCCATATGTGTCAAAAATCCCTACAATTTTCATCTTATATTTTTTTTGTATCACGAAAAACGGAAAACTAATATCAATTTTCACGTGACCACCCTGTACAGTGCGAACTAATCATGACGCTTTTCTATTTCCCGAAAATATTGATAAATACGTACATGTAGATGTATGTAAAGTTTGGTCGGAATCGATTTTGAGTTAAATTATTCAATTTGACTAGCGATAAATACCTACATTCAGATATTTCAACTCGGTTCACATCTATGTTTTTCATTTTCAATGCATGCGTATTTTGCATTTACAAATAAAACCGTCCCGCGAATAAAGAACATTCCGTGTTCAGACAGCCATTCAAGAAGCAAGATATCCAATTAATACGGCAAATAAATATGATCCATAAGGTCAAAATCAGGAAATGAGATATAGAGGAAACGAACACACCTTGGCACGAACAGCGTTACACAACGGGAATGTTAATTAATCGTAATTAAATATTATTGAGTTTCCTTGCTATTAATTTAAAAAATACATCTTCAGAGAGCGTTTCCTTTTTATTAATTTGAGAATAGCCTTCCCTGAAATCGAGTTTCATCGAGGCAAAAATGTTTTAAATACCGTTTATGAAATATGGAAATATGTGCAAATCACCTCCCTTTATTCAATATTAGTATAGGTTTATTTTCGTAAAGAGAAGACCCGTGTTGAAAGAATGTTCAGGTAACTGTGCTATGGTTCTGGTAAAGAATATTTTTTGTCAAAATGATAGTTAAGTAAATTGAAATTACGCTGGACATTACGGGTTAAATTATTCTCTGTAACAACAGTATCCATTTTCTAACCACCCTAATCATAGTAATATCATTTTTAAATTTGTCTATATCGCTCCTTATACCTATACACTCAATTCTAGTTACAGAAAAAAAATTAATAAGCAGCACTTAGACAACTTAAAATCTAAATAATGTTGATATGGTAGTTATTACTTGAATTTGTGTATATCTAGCGATTAAGTGCGTTGCTTTGGGATTAAAAGCAGGCCTGTGATGTTAACAAGAAACACAAACCCACATGTTCTTCCAAAAGCTCCTCCCGAATCCCAAAGCATGAATCACGCCGAGGCAATACCTTATCGCATACTTGAAATTGATGTTAGGCACCGTTAGAAGCTCGGTTAGAAGTATGTGTTTGTAAATCTAATCTACCATGCTGGATTTTAGTCTTAATGGAGGTTTCCTTTTCGTAAGTTGTTGCTTGATTTGTTTATCAATAATTAAAATCGTACTTACATCCTCAATGTTTGTGCTAAATGTAACAACAACGTCGCTAAATCGAAAAACATGACAGATTAGCACAAAGTATCCCGTTAATATACAGAGTCTTCATATTCTTCCTTATCAATATTAATGATTCATTTATAATGAACAATGACAAACCGTTGCGTCTACGCTCGAGACAATGCGACTGCTGATTGGTTGAATAAAATCTCGTTAAAAATTACACCAATAAACGTTGTATTTTAAAGTAATCTTGATCTTGTTTTAATAATTTTTAATTTTACCGAAATTTAATTGCAAAAGTGAAGGAAATAAAATTAATATTCCAAATAAAATAGCGCTGGTCACATGTCTTGTAATCATTTATAAATATTCTGTATACAGGGTGTCCACACTTATCGGCGCACTATTGCTAACTCCGTCGAAAAAAACAATTGAGCATCGCGTTTTCGTAATTTTTAAAAAACATGTTTTTTTAATGGAACACCCTGTACATATTTACATATTTTAAAAGAAAAAATTGTTGTGGAAAAAAAGTATTAATACATAACTCTCTTCAATTGAAAAATAAATGAAGAATAGGCATCTGAAATTTTTCACATTTATTTCAATGAAATGCATGTCAGTAAAGTCAAAAATTTAAAAAGTAAAAAAACTACAACTAATTAGGTTAATAAATGTTCAAAAACGTTGCCTTCTTGTTCAATACATTTCAGAGCCCTTGCGATAACACCGCGCTGCACTCTGAATAGTTCTGCCTTTAAATAACCCCACAAATAGAAATCCAGTGGCATTAAATCAGCTGACCGTGCTAGCCAAGGGATTGGTGCCACTGTCCCCATACATTGTTGCCCAAATATTGTATTTAATAAGTTAGTGGTTCTGAAATAATTATGGGCGGGCGCTCCATCCTGCTGAAAATAGACATACGGACGATCAATTAGTAGCATGTAATAAATTCAATAAATCTTTCTCTTGTTGTTCCACGATAGATCCGACAAATTGCGAATCAATTAAATCGCACCAAACATTTAAACTAAAGCGATTCTGTGGATTACGTGGATCCTAGGGCTTGCAATCCCGGTATACCGGGATCCCGAAATAGCGAGATCCCGCACCAATTTTTAAATATGCGGATCCCGTTGTGGATTGCGGGATTCCGGGATTGTGCACAGGTGCTTCTCAACATCCGTTTGGCGTCGTTGATTTCACACGTGGCCCGACCACGACGCACAAAATAACTTTGTTTTCTTCGTTGTTAGTAGTAGTAGTCTATCACAGAATAATTAACGGATATATTCTAGAGGAAAGTATCTAGAACTAGCCTATATTTGTCTAAAATCTGTAAATCCCAACAAGTGTCGAGGCCGAGAGAGCTTTTTCTGCTACCAGTTATCTAGTAAATGACATACGGAGCTCGTTATCATACCACAGCGTAAATATATTGTTTTCTTCGGAAATATTTTCAGCAAAACCAATAAATAAAAATAAATAATTTTCTCAATTAATATTAATTTCGTTATTTTATATTAAATACATATCATTTTGTTTATGTTGTACATCTTAAGCCGTGTTGGGGTGCGTAATACAGCCTAATCTGCATAATTATTTTTGTTTGGCGTTCAAAAAAGAAATTTTTTGTGGTATATTGAAAATAAATGATATAAGTTTAATTTTATACTTGTTTTAGTTAATACATAAAAAATGTGGATATTATAATAGAATAATATATCATATTATAGCGGGATCCCGTTTATACCGAGATCCCGCGGGATTTTAAAGTCAAGTGCCGCAAATACCGGGATTTTCAATTCATTGCGGGATTGCAAGCCCTAGTGGATCCCCTGTTACAGGATTTTCTTGACTCCAATAATGTTGATTGTGTTTGTTGCACATTCCATAATTTGAAAAATTAGATTCATCAGACCACAAAATGAACTTGCAATTATTTGGACGCTGATTAAAAATATTTAATTACCAATTGCAAAAAACAATCTTCTTTCTGCATCTCCAGCTACGAGGGTATGTACCTAATCTTTTTAAAAGGATAATATTTGTGCTTCTTTAAAATCTTGCGAACTGTATTTCTCTTGATCTCTAATTTTCTGTAATATCTCTGATAGATTTATCTGGAAACGTTTCATAATAAACTGACACATCGACTTCTGTTTCTTCGTCGATTACAAAAACTTTTTTCCTTTGTTTTCTTAAATGTAGCTTCATTATTTTTAAAATATCTGTATAATTTTAAAAAATATTGTCTACTTGGTGCCTGACGATCCGGAAATGCAGGTCGGTAATATTGTAGTAATTGTACAGAATTTTTTCTGCAAATTTCTGCATTTCAGATTTTCTAAATGACTAAACGGCATGCTATACGCTAATAATACTGAAATTTTACTAATGAAACAGAAATAGGTTGCACAGACTAGTGATACAAGTATCCAACAAATTATTAACTTGACAGTTGTTATTATAATTTGATTTTATTGTTACTGACATGAATTTCATTAAAATAAGTGTGAAAAACGTCAAGATGCCTATTTCTCATTTATTTTTCAATTGAAGAGAGTTAGGTATGTACTAATATTTTTTTGTTCACAATAATTTTTTCTTTTAAAATATGTAAATATATACAGGGAGTTCCATTAAAAAAACATGTTGTTTAAAAAATTACGAAAACGCGATGGTCAATTGTTTTTTCGATTGCACCATTTGAATCGATAGAAAAAATTCTATTAGTATGCTAATTTAGTCTATTTCGTATCGCCAATAAGTAATAATGGAGTTAGCAATAGTGTGCCTATAAGTGTGGACACCCCGTATATTGCGGGTATACAATTCGAGAACTCTCCCGGCAAAAATCCTTGCAAATGGCTCTGCATAAAAAACATAGTTTTTAGTTGTTGATGGGCAAACTCGCGATCGTCTTAAAAAAGTGGATATAATAAATGTCTCTTCAAGGACTCCCTGTTAAACAATATGTTACCTGCTTAAGCCTGCTACCTAAGCACACACAATGGGACCTTGACTCACAGAATCCACATGTGTGTAGGTATTAAATTCAGAGAATATATTTATAGCTACTTCTAAACTACTAGCTATCTTGAGCTTAAATATTTACTTCTCGCATGACTTAAACAATAAAAATTTGGCTCAACAATTGACCCGTTGCAATTTTTCCGTTCCCATGGAAAAAGTGGGAAGAATAATTAATTAATAACAAGTAGGACGTTTTATTTGAGTAAAAAACATTTAAAAGATAATTGATACAGTGACCGACCCATTTCCTCGACAAATGAAATGTAATCTCTTCCTGCTCATAAATCCAAATTAGGAATCACCTTAAATTAACTTCTTTCAAGAGACGAGATATAAGATTAGTATTCTCATAAAAAGTTTCGCGGAAAAAGTAATTTACCAAGAAAGTTTTCCTTTGTAGAACTTCGTGGAAATCCCCGGACTTTGGAATTTAAAATTTGTGGTTTCTGTATCTCTCGGTTTCCTTAAAGCGAAGTCGAAAGCAAATTGATATTAATTTGTAATTCTTCTTTTTGGTAGATACGATTAACAAGGATCACGCTACGAAATGTACACAATTAAGTATTAAATTTTTCATTGTCAAATATTTGAAAGATTAAAAAATATATTAAATTTCAAATAACAGAAGTATAATAATTACAGCACTCCGACAAAAGGTAATATCGACAATATTCGTAGAAAGTATATCTAAATCTAAATTACGCGTATTTAATTGTTTATATTTCACCCACGATACAGAACAAAACATACCGAATTATTGAAAAAACTGAGACATATCTAATTTCACATATACATCTACTTACAGCGACGCCACTGGATTTGCTCAAAAAACCTCAGTGTACCTTTGCGATTCATTAGAAAAAAACCGGTAAAGTATACTGCAGATTATTTTATCCCATTTTTCTTTTAATTGGCTACTTTTGAATGGTGTTTCAGTATTAACATTTCAAAATTATTCCGAGACTCACAATCAGTCAACCAGTCTATCTGGCCTAAATTTAACTTATATAAGTAAACCGGCTTACCTCTTCCGCAGCCAGTTTCGAATGAATTCGGTATTGTGAGAAGCTGATAACTCAAATGAATCATTCAATTTCGCGATTATGTATTTATTTATAAATAATGTTTCCCAAGATATGCCCGAAGTTAATGGTTTAATCAACAATATACAAAAGATATCATAAACTACTCTTTTAGAAGTAGGTATAGTCTTTCCGAAGTCAGTTGAACATGTATAAAAAACCGAGCAATCAAATTTAATGAGTTTCATAGGCGTCCCTAAAAAAATTTTCTGCTAAAGGTAAAAAATTATAATAATTTGTGTATAATGTGTAAATAATTTCTACTATATGTTCGTTCGACCAACAACATAGTTTAATTATTTATGTCCTCAAACAATTGTATTATATTGATGGTAAATTTCGTTTTGTTCCGTTTCAAAAGGTCTCCAAAATGTCCTTTCGCAATTGTAATATGAATGATTAATAGAAGGTGTCTATAATAAATTAAAATCATCTGAATCACACCAAATTCCGCATTGCTGCACTGCACTGGCAGGCGACTTGTCGACAACTGAAATTTATGACGCAGTCGACCAGAGTAACAGTGCGCATTCCTGTTTGCCCGCACGCTCATTCTTCAACTGGCCGTATACATTTCTACCACCTGCACGTTTAGTTCGACCAGACCTGTATATGGGTATGGCTAAATAAATATGGGAACAAATTTTTCAAATATTTCAATGCAGAGTTGCTGCGTCAACGACCGAACCTGGTACATACTGTCATCCTCGTGGTTCTTCAATTGATATCGGAAAGACTATACATAATATTTTCTAAATTAATAAATTACAAATAGCAATAAGAAAGTAAGTACTTATTATAAAGTTAATAGAATTCATATAACAAATGATTATGCTAAATTGACATTTGTTTGACATTTTTCAATGGCGTCCGTCGCCCGTGTTTGTTTTCATTTGAATTAATTTGCTACTATCGTTTCTTTTACTTCAATATAAAAACGTACATATTTCAAATCAATCGCTTTCACACATAAACTTTTGGCATTTGGAAAACGAGAATAATAATTTGTTGGACATGTCGTTTTTCACTGACGAAGCATGGGGCAAAATTATATAACCTGTTCTGCAGAAATTCTCATACATTTGTAGAAACCTTAAAACTAGGCGTTTGGGTAACGATGTCAAAAATATAACAACTGCAAAATGTGTATAGAAATATGCGCAGGTGCAGAAGAGTAAATTTGTGCATAGTGAAAAGACATCATTGAACATAAAATGTGTTTTTACCGCAAATATGGCAATATAGCTTACTAATCGTATGAATTTGAATTTAATTTATATTGCAGCAAAGAGTTTGTAAATTGAAGTAACTTTTTCGTAATTTTTATCTATAAAAGTCAGAGTTTATTGTAAAGGGTAGTTACACCGGGTATAGTAGTTACAAAATTAAAATGGTGGTTATAAATGTCGATTTCGGTAGTAAGAAATAATTCAATTTCTTAACGCAAATTACTCTTAAAGATAAATTTATTTTCAAAAAAATATATTAACATATTTTAAATCAAAGAAATAATTTTAAAAACATGTTTTATCTTTTCTAATTTGGTCGCGACTGTTTTCATTTTTTTCTCTTCACAATTATTAGCTTAAAAAAATATACCTTTGTACCACGACTGTTTTTTTTTTGCTTCCGGGCACTTTTTGATTCTTCTGTTCTTCATGTCTATCCATTTTTGGATGGCATGTCTTGGATCCCAGGTTTCCAAGGGTGGCATATTAAAATAAATGTCCAGACAGAGATTCTCTTTAGAAATGAGTAATTTCGATCTATCTGCACTTTTCAAGATATTGTCACAGCTAATCAATCTTTCCACATCGGCACTATATGGTTTTGCTGCAATGATTCTGGAAAATATTATTACCAGAGTTGGATATTTTCTTAATTAATAATAATAATAATAATATCTCTACTCCTCATTCTAATTACGAGAATTAGCCCAGAAGTCGGAGACTTGTGCGGGAGAGGAGGCGGCATATTATTATTACGCAGGCCGCATTTGCGCCCAGGAACGACTTATGTTGGTAAGCCCTAACCACCATTCAGTGCAGGAATGAGGGAAACCTGGAAAACCTCATTAATTAGGGGGGCGGTCAAATGCCAACCGGTGTCAATCTCTCACATTGACCCGAGCCAACATTCTTCCACCCTACCATACCTGCACAGAGGGCGCCAATCCTCCGTACGAGTATAGATAATCTACGGTCACCGGCTGCGGGATTCGAAACCCGGGCAGTTAGACACATCGATTTAAGTACTGACGCTTTAAACCGTGCGGCTATCGACCGAATAAATTGTATCACAACTTTTAATTTCTCTGGCAAACTTTGGTTTTTCATTTATTGAATGACATTTAGCGAATATTCGAGATCGAGTGTCGTCAAATCTAGGACACTGGCTATACATTTATGAATTTCTTCCAAATTAGCAGCTGGCTCAAATCTCGTAAATGGTTTCAATAAATAACATTTTTTTTTTGCTCGTGGTAGTTACAAAACTATGCTTACAATAAACTCTGATAAAAGTAAAGTATCTGTTTGTTTTACTCTGTACTTAAGTAAAAATAATAATAAACTGTTATAGGTTCACATAATTTTCTTTTTACTTTCATAGTAAAAATTTCCAATTTGTTAATTAACAAGTGACGTTTGACAATTTTCTCCTTTTAATAAAGTTACAAGCATTTTAACGAAAAAACAAAAGTATGTTTCAGAGGTATCTAATACTAAATTAGATGTATTAAGATATCGATAGTTCATGTCAATCGATTTTAAAAAGAATGTTATTTAATTACGTGTAACTCCTTCAACCACTCCATTAAGGTTTAGGGATTTTCATTTGATCTTATCTACCATGCATGGGCGTAGCTACAATTTTTGTTTGGGGTGGGCCCAGGGCTGCAAGTTCTATGGAGGCCCCTAAAGCTCTCGCAATCAACCACTTAACCGATATAAAATTTGATTTGATTCTAAAAAACGTCACGCAGTTGTCGATATGACAAATATGGTAACACATATTAGATCTTTTTTTTTTTCTGGGGTGGGCACTAGGCTTTGTGGGGTGGGCCGTGCACACCCCTGCCCCCCCTAGCTACGCCCATGCTATCATGAACTGTTGATCGCTTTGATTGACGTAGTCGATATATTAGGAACGTCAAAAGCGAACACTCGGTATTACCACCGACGCCGACCGTGTCCCTGTTACCTCCGCGATAGCAGCCGTACCACCGGTACCCTCTCCTTCGGTAACCATTTTCGAGTCGCATCGAAAGCGAGGCGCATTTATTTTACGGTTATCGCGGCGGCAGGCAGAACAAGCCGACTTGAAACACTTGACTGGGTCGGTCTAGGATTTCAACACACCGAGAACGATGAATACCCGCGCGGACGGTCACTAACCCTGACGATCTAGCAGGCTACGTCTGAGTACGCCCCGCCTGCTTGTATGGGTGCGATCGAATCGCAGATAGAAATTTATTGGCAAGCGATAATCGTCATGTGGGGTAGGAATTAGTGTTATTGGCTTTTTGAGGGTCGATATCGATCGTATCGATTCAGCAATGGGTCGGACGAGTGCAAAAGCGCACGCGATAATTATTTGAATAAAACAGGTGTTAGCGGAAATAAAAATAATGCCCGGATCATTAATCATGTCCGGTTATCAAGTTTTGTAATGCAATCTCTAAAATGTCGATTGTTTAATGATGAAAAATGGTCATATAATTTGTGAAATTGTTTCCCAAAGTATTTTCATGACCTTCTTAAAAGTACGACTATCGCCAGAAGATATGAATACATTTTTTAAACATAAGGCTGTGGTTACACTAGATACAGAGAGAGGCGCAATTCAATGGCGCGCCAAACGGTTCAACCGAGACATGCGTGAGCCGCTGCCTCAGACAATTTAATTGTTGCTTTTAATAATGAGTACGACTATGTCTCGCGGCATAATTCTGACAGCCCTATTAATTATTTTATTTATTTATAAATTTAAAATTTGTTATTTATTACTGGACGATACATTGGAGTACACATTTCAGTTTTTAAACAAACCCTCGGATATAAACTAATTTAAACTAGTACTTGCCATATTGCAAGACAAGCCTCGTCGGTAATGAAATTCATAGACGACGCCTATCCTAACGGATGAGGTAATAAAACTGTCAGCTTTCTGCATTCGGCAAGTACTGCCACACGTACCCACATATCGCCCGTTGCTTCGATTTACGAGTATGCCGATAAAAGATAAATATCTATTTTCTAATATGTTTATGGACATTTATTAAATTGTCGAACAGCAAGTAGGTAGGTAGAGGCGGAGTTCATGGCGCAGGTATAAATAAATGCAGCTTTTTCAAACTAACGAACTCCTGTGCAGCCATAAAATAAAGTTGATTGGACTTCTATTCAGGAAGCAATCAGCATCGCTAACAATCACTCCTTTGACGGTTTTTATTTATTAAAGACGGGCAGTAATAATGAACTGCAAATAGGTACGAGGCTGAAAATTCTAATAGAATCGTAAAATATGTGCAGTTGAAGTTTGTACCTCAATGGCAAGATAAATTAAAAATTTTATACAAAAGGTACATTAAAAAATTACGTTTTATTTGTAAGTTTCCTTAGGAAAGCTAATACGGAAAAATATGTTCAAGACTAAATGGGCCAAATTAACATAAAAATTAGAAAAATATGTATGTTTTACTGACAAACAACTAAGAGGTTGAAGATCTGATTTACCCATAAGTAAAAAACTAATTGCTATTAATATTCTAACGATACACGAGTCGTACGTTCAGATTACTGAATATTATAATTGGTTAAAAAATAATGTTATGTAGCTTTTTTCTTATTTATGTAAATTATTTGACGATTATAATTATTGTTCAATTATCTAAAGTACATAAATAGGCACGAAATATGGATTCACGGTTTGACTTGATATTCAAGCAATTTTACTTGACTTAAAATAAAGTAACAGTAGCAGTAGCCAAATGTCAAGTCAAGTAGGTAGTTATATTTCAAGTACATACTTGAAAAATGAATGAATGAAAGGAATAAAGGTTCGGAGTGAATCTATTGAGTGAAATTATTGAGCACATTTTCACTCAGTATTGGGTATTTTCATATTTTTCCTCATTTGTGATTATATTTAAACTAAAACTGAGTACTCATATATAGGTACTCCTTAAATAAAGTCTTCACGTAAACTCGTATTTGGTGCACTTGTACCTAAATCAGAATAAATGTCCTCATTACTGAGTGAGTTTAAATGTATATTAATTTCGAGTAATTTGAATGGCGCCGTGAAGATGGCACCACTTACATATTGCTTCTGTAATCTCGACCACATTTGATAGGGGCCCGTTAGATGCTCCAGAAAAGCGTGATCGGCACTCGCCAGGAGTACAGGTCTTAGCCGGCGGCGGCGGCGGATCTCAGCTCAGCTGGCGGGTCTGAGCCAGGACAGGAGGAGGTCCCGCGAAGTGAGTTCATTTCAACACTGTACATCCTAATTAATGATTTATGAGTGATTTATTCTTGCACTCAATATTTGGTTAATTAAAAACCAAGTCTGAGTAAAAAATGACTCGATAATAGTTAAATTTAAATCATATTAGAGAAAAAGTCAACTCTAAATGGTTTTGTATACTCAGAATAGAGACAAAACAAAAATATTGATAGTTAGCAGTAACTCGGATTTGAGTAAAATTCACTCATTTCTGATGCAATGTTTCACTCAGTTGTAGTCATACTAATAGAGTGAAAATTTCACTCAATCGGGTATGGACAGAAATTGATACTTATTGAGTAAGATTGAGTGAAATTTTAATGAAATTGTTTTACAGTGTAAGGTGGTAATTCAAAACAATTTTATAATGACAAATTTTGATCAGAGGTTTTCCCCCTCCTTAAATATTTATCTACTTGCTTAGTACGAATCAAAATCTATTTTATTAACTATCAAATGTATATTTCATATAGGTAGGTACTAGCGAATCCTGATTTATATCCGGTTTACTTTATTATGAGTATCTACCGCAACAAATTAACGAATTATTTCACACACGCCTCTGATGCACCCTCGAATTTAAAGGTAGATCGATAATTTCCTGTTCCGATTCTCCCTTTCTCACCTTTTAAACCAGATCGTATAAATCCATCAATCTAGCTGCACCTGCTGTAAGTACATTCGATCCGATGATTAAAATCTGTTTTAGAATCACTTGGAAACAGAAAAAAATTTTAAACACATCTTCAGCACATCTGCAGGAGTTATTTGGTTTGCAAGGTTGAGGAGTAATATTGAATTATTAGTTCTGAGTAATACTTGAGTAATGAATTATTACAAGTTTTGGCCAGATAATTACGAGGTTTGTTCAGAAAATAACCGATCTTTTTGAATTATGGAGATATTTAGTGCTATGCGGTTGGCAGCATTGCGTTATGCATAACCTCCTCTGTAACCACCTGCTATTGGATTGTTGATATCTGATTTGGTTTTCGTGATATTGTTATTTGAATGCAACCCGTTTAGCAACGATTTTTGAAATGTGCGATTTTCGGGAACAACGATGCAACGTAAAATTTTGTGTTAAGCTGGGGAAAACTTTCACGGAAACATTTAAACTTTTGCTTACGGAGATGATGCTCTGAATCGTACGCAATGTTATATACGAATGGTTTTCACAATTTAAAAGTGTCGCCAGTCAATTGAAATGATTCTCGACCAGGAAGGCCTGCGACTTCAGTTGATGATTGATCTGAACCTTAATCTATGTGTCGTCAAAATAAGCGTGTGTAATTTTACAAAAAATTTCTATGAGTGTAGGTTCGATACCTATCTATTCTGACAAATGTTTAGTTGGCACAAAGTTGCAAATTAAACGAGTTCAAACGGGACAATATGTCCTCGAACGTGTCTTAAGACATTTATAATAGTTACCTATTTGTTTTTTTTTTCGAATACCTACGTTGTCATAAAAATGCTTTTGACCGTTTTAAACTCTTGTTCTAGTCAGTTAGATATCCATTCCTAGCTTGGCATTGGTTAGTAGCGACATTACCATTCTGCCATCAAGATAGAAGCAGTTAGTCAGTCGTGTAACGGGAAAATGTCGAAATTCGACTGCGTGACGGGCCAACGAATTTTATAACCCAGATTATCGTTGCCTCCATTATTTGCTAACAAGTGAAATTTCATTGTTCAATCGAGAACGAATTATTGATACCCATTATCACCAATCAATCTGTAGGTATCTAGTACTATATTTTGACAACTACACTGAAAAAACAATTACTTTGTATTAAAGGAAATAATAAGTACAAAGTACAAAGTATTAAAATTATTTTTTAGTAAAAATTAAATGTTTGGATGAGAGCATCGTATGTACTTCTCTGTTGATACGTCTCGACACTATGGACTTGGAAAACAAATTGGACTTAATTTCACTCGATAATCTATCAATTTTTGTCCGCACCCGATTGAATAGAACTTTCCTTTATTAGAATGAGTACAACTAAAATTTTATGAGTGAAACTATCAGTTTTTGTTTAAATATTATTAAAAATGTGTTAAATTACCAAAATGCCCAATTGACTGAAAATGTGCTCAATAATTTAATTTGAGAAAGAACATAATTTAATTTGAGAAAGAACATAATTTTGAAACTTGTCAAGAAAAAACGTGAAAAAAAAGAATCCACTTTTTATAAGCTATTGATTGATTAATTAATATTAAAATAATATATTTTCATTGAACATTATTATTAAATTAAACTAATTGTAAAACATATTTCTAATAACTTTAAAACATGTACATCTCAAAATATGATGTGTAGATTAATAATATAGAGGCGAAATGTAACACTAAATTAAAAATAAATTAACATTGAAATGAGATTTATTACTCGATTTATTACAAAACTATGAACTTATTATTAGTTACTTTTCACATTACGTATTCTAGGCAATATCCAAAACTAGGATTAATTCATAGTAAACGATTTTCATTTACTCCAAATAAAAACCTTTTTCACAATTTACAAACACTTTTTTGCGAATGTAGAATTTCTTTCCGATTTCTTTTCTTAGTATTTCCGATCTTCTATTTTAATGCCAAAAACTTAAATAAATGTATACAAAATAATTTAATTTCTGTTTGATTTATCCATAAACATACCTAAGTTGAAAAATTCATTTGTATTAAAGATCGATCATACAAAGCTTCTCATCCATAAAATATCACTCTCACCTCACAGAACAATTTGCTTTACTTTCACCGTAAAGTCAACGATACTTAAATATATTGTACACCTACCCTAGGATATACCATTATTATCTTTATTATTGTCACCTGTTCTATTGTTCGATGCACTAAAGCTAAAAGCTTTTAAATTTCTTCTCAAATGATTGGTTAGATACCTACTTTCTTTTATTAATCTGATCATCAGCAAAAGCTATCTTTATATTTGCTGTCTAAGTATTAATAACTTACCTAATTGTTTTCATCAGATAATAAAAAATACATATTAATTAACTTACTATGTGGGATATTATATCGAACATGTTTAAACCATTTGCAACTAACTTTCCACAAACTATACTTAACTAAGTAAGTACCTACCTACGGCTACTTACCTATAAATTACTAAAATTTAATAATACATAAATATTCTACAAAATATTATATTATAAACATTAAAAAAAAATCCGGGATGAGATCTTCATAATCTTATCAATACAAACCAGATTAATTAGTAGGTACCCAGGTAAGCTTTCGAATCACTATGCTGTCACTAATTTTTATAAAGCTTATTTTATTTTATTAACATCGAATAACTACCTAGGCTAGGTAACGAAAATGTATATCTACTAGTAAATCTACAAACGGAAATCTGAACTAAATTGAAGTTGTTCATTTTTTATCATTTTGAAGATTACATACCTACAAACGTGCCAATTAATTACTAAATCGAAATGATGCGTACACACTGTTTCAAATGTAAGAATTCTCAGAAGAACTTCACCAGAAAACTGCAAATGAGCCAGTAGCAGCGGCTGGTGAAAATTAAAGTCTTATTTTGATAATTAAGAGCGGGAACTAGGTACTTGCTTACCATTTTTTAGGGATTGATTTCTAGGTCCATAAAGGGATTTCGAAAGAAATGTGCGAATGGGATCTAGAAGAAGGTTATGCATTATATTTGCAAAATATTTTTTCCGCAATCAACTGATACAAAAAAACAAAAACAACAAAATTTTCTATTTTTGTAAAGTTACAGCACTGACAATTGCAAGATAGAAAATTAGTATCGAAAGAAAATTTAAGTTTGTAAAAGATGACAAAAAACAACTGTTTCTACCTATCTAGGTAGGTATGTTGATTGTGAAAAAAAATGACAAAATTTAATATTAAACAGTCACCACTGTGAGCCAGCAAATTGTAATAACTACTCACGTTTATCGATCTAGATCATGTTCAATTTGATCCCTGGAAATCTCTTTCCTGAATATCTCATCCAATTATTATTATTGATGTAGGTATAAATAAATTTGGTACACAGATACAAATTTTATGTAAAATTATACAATAGGTCCCTGGTTACAGAGATTACTGTAAAATTGTCTTAATTTCAGCAATAATGTAATAATGTAAAATTTCCTTATAGGTAGGTACCTACAAATAATGTAATTTTACATTAACCCAATGCGGCTCAACTAACCAATAATTTAATGTGAAATTTTGCATAGGTACTTTTTTATGAGTGTAGCAAGACAAACTTCACGCTTATATTCTCTAACGACAATCGGATAAACAGCAAACTACAACCAATAATCATAGCGAAACTGCAACAATCCAAACAGAGCATCAATTTTATGAAATACTTGTAGTCCTACATGTAGGTAGGTTCCTATGTAAAAAAATTTTGTTAATCTTGGACAAAACAATCCTTGAACAACTTGACCAACCGAATTGCATCCATCCAAGTAATCTAAAAAAATACATTGAAACAAGTTTGTATGTTTTATGGAGATATTTATTCTACAAATAAAAGAATTGCCGAACCATCTTAGCTACTTCCTCAACTAACTCACGTTTTGAGTAAAGAATTTCGCTTGCTATGAAAGAAAACACTTGAAAAGATGCGATTATCAGTGATAAATCTAATAACTATTGATTCAGACAAAAAACTATATCGATACAGAGAAAACAAAAAAAATTAAGTCAAGAGTAAGCTAGGTACATTAAAATTGCTAAAGACTTACCCTTAAGCAACAATCGATAAAGAGCTTGTATAATCCAAGTAAATAAAAAGTAATCCTTAAAATGGCACACTGATTGTTTAAGAAACTGCTTGCACTCCACTAAATTCACTGTGATTTAGGTACTATTCCTACTTATTGTAAATGAAAGAACTGGTACTGTCGACACCGTCGGACGCAACTTGGTCTCGAACACAAAATAAACCTCACTACAGCAGAACTAGCAAAAAACGAGCGGTATTATACCAAAAATAACCCACTAACACTGCTACGTGGCATATATTCGTAAAGAAACTAAAATAGCAGTCCCACAAACACAATCGCGCGTTTATCGCTAAGTAAACATTTTTAACTCAACATTGCGGCGCGTACACAGAATAATCCACTTGCATCAAGTAGGCTGGCTGGGAGAGGACACCAAATTACAAAATCGAGTCGTCACTGGCACTGGCACTGCACCTTCAGGGTAGCGCGGACGTTTTATCGGGCACACGGAGAGTTTTCCGATAATTTCTGACGCAAAATGGGGGGTATTTACGACAATGGAAAAATGACACAGGCGCGGTTAAGCAAGTCAACAAACAGCGCGACTACTTCGATTTCCCAAACTCGAATGAGAGCGGCGCGGGAAGGAAAAGCACAACGCAGAATTGCAGAGTGGGGGGGTTCCTGCTCGTCGGACGGACCGCACGTTGCCAAATTTACTCGGTGTTCATTGACCTAGACATTAAAAAATACCTAGCTGTTATTTTCAGAGACCACTAAAAATAATTAACTTATGTAAAAAATATATCTAATGTAAATAAAATTTATCCACTACTCGATGTTGCAAACCTTGTTAGCTATATCTCCATCGAGTTATAATGATCAGATAAGTTTACATTTTACAATCAAGTAAAATTGGAATAAAAGGACTACCTGTTTATTTTAATATGAAATAAATGGAGACAAAAATAGTGGATCAATTAAAATTAGAATAATGATGTTTTAAGTTTTTATAGGTGGGCATTTTAAGAATGTACCTAATATGAAACAAGTGGTTTTATTTTTTCTCAAAATATTTAATAAAATTAAATAATTGAGGCGATTGCATGTATTAAATTTCTAAATACCTATGTTTTGGTAATATATATCATTATTGAAAAACTGTACGAGAAGAGACTTCAGTAGGCAGGTAGATAAAGTATCAATCGAACTTATTTATTAATACTAACATACATTATAAATTATTAATAGGTGCTCTCAGATATATACAAAAATTTAAGCAACACATTTTGAAAGTACATATTATTAATTTGTAACTAATGTCCCTTATGGCAGATATTTTAAAAATATATATAAACAAACGACACTTATAGTTCAAAAGCCATATATCTCCTACAATACAAGATTTCTAAAGTTGTGTATCTTAGATGCAATGAGGTTATTAAATTTCAGAGCATGCAGAATCAAAATCAGTCGAACGAGATTCATTAAGGATTACCAATGAAAACGGAGGCAACGTGGCAGCTGCGCTCGGATCGTCGACGGTCGGTAAAACCACTTTGCTGAGCTCACGTGAGGGCAAAAGCAAACTAGTAACTATAGTGGTCCAATATAGTGATGGAAAAAGGAAAAGAATCTTTAAGATATGGCACCGTTCTATCCACTTGGAAACTTCCAGCCCGCAGAGACGTTTTCGATACACTTTTCTTTGTTTAACAAATGAATTTCAACAGATGTAAATAACCATGTTGATGTTCGCGAAAAAGTCGTAGCTTTTTGTCAGCCCAGCCTTAAATGTTCGTGTGAATGGGGCACAAAACACCTCATTCGATTTGTCAGGAATACCTATCTCGCGTCTGCTTTGTTTACCTGTGCACCTTAGCGATCTCAAATTATTAATAGAGCCTTGATTATGTCGACCGTAAGTATAGCGTGGCTACGATAAAGTAATTAACAAAGATTTGATAAAGAGATTATGGTGATTGTAATAAAACTATCACTGGAAATAATTAATCAACGTTAATTTTTCCACTATCGGTTTAATGATAATATTGGACATTTTATTTAGCGAATTAGGTAGATACTTATACAAAAAATGTGATAAAAGGAAACAGTTTGATTTGCACCTAAGTAAATGCAATAATCACTTATACAAGCTTAAGATATTTGATACCCACATGCGGCACACATATGCCGATTATCGTGAGCAATCAATTTTTTTTAAACTAGAATTCAACGAAATGCCGTTGTTCGAAGAAGACACGCATCCGTATAGTGTTCATCAGTATTTATCAATAAAATCGCTATAGGTACCATTTGGACAAAATTGTTCAGAAATAAAATGTAGATACATTCCTTAACTACAAATAAAAATCTCTCTTGGTTTCTACAAAAGTACCTAATTTACTTACATATGAAAATGAAACAAAAAGGGAAAATAGTTTTTCGTCAAACTTTTAATGGTTCTTACGTTCCTTGAGAAATGGTAAAAATTAATTTATAATTTAAAATCAATGACGTATGTATCTTTGTATTTATTATAGTTTTTTGTACTATATTACTACATGACTTGAATCATATTTGTAGCATGAAAGATTGTTTACATCCATGGGCGTAGCTACAACTTTTGCTTGGGGTATGCCCACACCTGCAAGCTTTATGTGGGCTTCTAAACAAAAAATCAATAAATCAATTGACTAACCAATATCAAATTTGAGCACGTTTTGATTTGATTGCCGTGCATACCCCTGCTCCCCCTCTAGCTGTATTGTAATTTAATCCTTTGATCTAACAACAACAAGGATTAATTTAAAAATATATGACACTTAAGAAGTATCATTGAACATAATTTATGCAAAAAAAATATATTTTCTTCATAATAACTGATAGATACAAACAACTATTTTCTTCATTTTGGAGAAAATTACATTTTCTGTGTAATTATGTCTATTTCAATTTTTATTTGATACTAACATTCTATGTTTCAAATTTCATAATGCTGTAACACCTAATTTAATTTTTTATTTCGCCAATTTCTTCCGAAAACTTTTTATCATGAAAATTCGCTTAGAAATTCGCTCTAGAAATCATGCCCTAAAGAATGGTAAGGGTACCGCATTTTTTAATCAAAATATGACATTACTTTAATTTATACCAGCCGTCATTGATCTCTATCATTTTAAAAGTAATTGATAAAAGTATCAGATTTGAAGCACATTTTAGATATAGGCACTGTAATTGCTTTCAAATATAAATAATAATCACAATCACAATTTATATAAACATAACATGTTGAAGAATTTCTTATTCCCGGGACAACAAATTTATGTTTTTCTTGGGATATAGGCTGTGTTGTTTTACGGAATATTTAACCCAAGATCGTCTGTATCTGTTTTCATAATGAAATTGGCCCCTTGTTAGATTTAATCCAATTACAGTTTGATTCATACCCATCGACGAAGTTAATGTCACTTTCTAAAAACCAAACTTATTAATTAAACGGATGCTAGTTCTTCGAGCCTCACGGTGGGGATCTAGGTTATCTTAAGAGATACGAAGTTGATCAAATTTACAGAATTTAATGAGTTACAATCCGTAGAAGCATTTTTTTTCGTTTAGAAGTTGTCAACGAAAAACTGTAAATTTTGATTAGTTTTTATTTTTTGATTCGGAAAACGCAGAGGTGAAGAAAAGGTTGTCTCTGAGCAGAACGATGTTGTCATATCTAATTCCATCATTTCCCTATTAGTTAGGAAGTGATTTTTATCGAGGTAATTATTAATCGTAAACAAACATAATGATAATATAGACAATTAATGATAGCAAAAAAACAAAAACACAATCGAAAGGTCAGTGTCCTCAGAAAGACTAATAAAGAATCACAGGTGATCAATAACAGGCCTCGCTCTCATCATCGACCACTGGATGCTCAAGCGGGATTCGAACTCACAGCGATAAAGATAACAGTTTGTCAACAACAGCATTGGGGTGCATATCGACACGACAAAATATGAAACAAAACCAAAGTTATTCACTAAACCGAATCTTTTGCCGCCTCAACTTTAAATTGGATCTTAGGTATAAAATACAAAAATATTCAGGAAAAGTTAAATAAAAAATTATGGATTACTTGTTTTATTCATATCCGAATCTGATATTTCGTATAGATCTTTTAATGTATTGGCGTATTGTATTTCCCGTCATTCAATCCTGCCATGTATTTTAAGCAAATTTTAAAATTCTATTAACCCATCAATTATTTCACAGTAAAATAAGGCCATGTACAGAAATACTGGATTTTAATTTTTATATTTATGTATTAATTAAAATACCTAGGATGATTTAGATCCTTACTATAGAAATGTTACAGAATAAAAAGTTAAAAATTTATAATCCACTTAAAAATCGTTGAGAGTTGAATGACCTAAGGAAGGCGGTCTCTGGCTAAGAAAATGTTATTTCTAGTTCTGATATCCCTTTTATTTAAGAACTGTGTCGGTTTTATTATTTGTTTAGGTACATATGAAACGAAATTATTCGATTTTGACAAAAGGAAAGTTTAGTTTTAATTTTTTTTTATTCAGGTTTATTAATTTATTGTTACATATGAAACGCAATTATCCGATTCTGACAAAAGGAAAGTTTAGTTTTAAGTTTTTTTTTATTCGGGTTTACTAATTTATTGTTTGCAATGCAATAAACCAATACAGATATTTTGACTATTGAGGGAAATATCCAAACATGTGGCAGCGCAGTTATAGGTAGTGTTTTAATTTATATAAAAAATATGTATTTATGTGATTATTAAAGGAGAAATTATGAATTAGTACTATTGGAATTTTAGTAAATGTATTAAAACAAAAAGTATATATCCATATATTTATCACATACTGATTTCAAAAAACAACACGCACGCTTATGCCTAGTGATCTCGCAGGTCATTCAACTCTCAATAATTTTTACATAGACTATAGTCGTGTTAACTTTGACCTTTGAGAATCGACAATATATTTTTCTTACTGATATTATTTTTTGTTGTTCTTACTTTTTACTTTCGTGGAAATATTAAATTATTAATTTTCACAATATTTTGAAAACAGAACATTAAACGCAATTTTGAGAGTTTAGTAATTTTTAAAGTTTAAACACCTAAAAAATATTCATGTACCTATTCAAATTAATTAATCTAAAAGTTTGAAGTACATCTCACCCTTCCTGATCTGAAAATAACATACTTATAATTTATTTAATATTGTATATATTTACTAAACAATGAGCATAAATATATAGTTAATCATGTCGCTCATATGGTTCATAAGCACATATGTACTAAATGAGAGGCAAATGCAGTTTCATATATTTTGCGGAAACGAAATCGTCAAAATATATCCTTACTATAACTACCACCTACCTTACCTACCTGCTATTTAATAAAATGTTTATAATTTATTTACAATAGGTTTACATTTTTCCATTTATTTGTGACTTTTATTGTCTACGCTCATACAAAAAGTGTTCGATCTATACAGTTTTGGAATTCGACTGTCTTTTTATATACACCCCACACATACACGCTCGCCACAATGTACCTCCCTCGCTACACACCCCTTCTCTTTATTTTTTCTCCCTGATGTTTTTTATTCGGTTATTGATTGCCTTTTGAATTTTTACCCCATGCAGTGTACGTATAACCATACAATCATATGACTGTTTCTTTCCAAACAGACGTTTTCACATTTTTAAAAAATACGTAGCATACAAAAAGCATTTATTCTCAGATTTACTCTAAAAATTATCATTTTAAGATCAGCTATGAATGTCCGCATTTAAATTGATTAAAATATACAGGGTGTCCGTGGTATAAGTGCCGCATGCTCAATATATGTAACAGAATATTGTATTGAATGAAAATGTCTTATGGGACATATATCTTGAAAATGTCTTATCGGACATATATCCTTAAGTCTATTTAAAAGATATTTAAATAATTCGACTTAAAGTTTTTTTGATTCGATTTGGCTATAGTGCGTACCTATTTGGTTATTATTGGATACGCGCACTGATGAATGTCCTGCTCTCCTCGCCCACCAATCATAGACAAGAATTGATTAACGTCACCTAAACCTAAATCAGTCAGTCACGGAAAACAGTAAGGCTTTACGCAGGTAAAATGCAGTCTCTGATGTATCCGTCCTTTCCAATCTCTCTGGTTACCTATGTTTAAAGTTATAAATAAAAATAAATAAATACACACGTATTGCATTAAACAAAACTGAGAAACAAAATGTAACTTATTGTAGGTACAACCAAACTTCCGTTAGATCAAGTCAAGAATAGATTTTAGGCACTTAACTTTTTACGAGTGATTTGAATTCCATAGTTCAAACAACTGTTTCTGTGCCAATTTTGACCATTCGACGTTTAGACAGAGAATAAGCTTCGGTGCTGGTTTGTTAACGTGTTTGTGCATATTAAATTTAAAAAATGGAAGCAAATTTCCTAAAAGCAGATTCTTCTAATTTGCCAGAAGTAGATTTGTTAATGGTTATGGATTTTTTAAATAAAAACCACGACTTCATCAGTGCTGAGATGAGAGGAGTGAAAATGCAAAGGTTACGTTTCAATAACGTGTAAAGCTTCTTTAAAGTACGTTTGTAGCGAAAGTTTTGATGTTTTTGTAGAATAAGAATAGTAAGAATAAGGATTTTGCGTTTAATTGGACGAAACCGTTTCTGTCACAGGTTCAAAGATTTACCTAATCAAATACAACATTCTTATTACTATTTTTATTCCCATTGAAGCTACATAAAATCTACTTAATATCTTATAAATATATTACCTAATATAATAATATTTATTATGTATTTTTATATAAATACTTAGTACCTGTAGATATACATATTATCACCAAAAAATCAACAATGGAAAACACAAGTCTATAGTGTTTCTAGAGGATACAAAGGTATTTATTACATACCTAAATTACACAGAGCAGTTTTGTTGCTTTCAAAATAAGTCATTTTTCAAATAAAAGATATTAAAAAAACAAGACAAAGAAGAGACTAATAGACTTATTGATTTTAGATCCGCACGACAGAATTACGGGGACATTATTATTTTCTTAGGCGTCTTCACACTAGTGCTCACACTGGGGAACAATACAACATTTATAATTTTTTTCTGTTCTGTGTTTTCCATATTGCTAATTATACTCAATCGAAACTTAACAGGCAACTAAAACCCGACTACCCGACTGACTGACAACACATGCAAGCATGCGGCATCGGTTTCCCATGCGGTGACGTCACACCCGCCGGTTCAACTGATACACAACGCGCCAGTTTATGATTTATTTTGGATGACTTGTACTTGTAGGCGATATAAAATTCTAATTTTTTGCAGAGAACCTTAAAATTGCAATACCTTTCCGTTAACTAAATAAAAAAAAGTTGCTGAATGAGCTCATTCTTGAAACAATAAACACAGCGGAAGATGGATCACAATTGACACTTTTTTATGTGACGTCACATACTTAGGCGACCCGCAATAAGCTTGTCATAACTGAAACCGTATAGACCAAATTTGACAGTTGTATATTATTCATGTAGATATTATAAAAATGTATACTAATACTACCAAATTAATGAATTTACAAGAATATATGTGTTTATCTAAGAACAATCGATACTTTTTCTATACTCAAAACTTATAAAAAACAATCTAAAGTAACATTTCTAATTAAAGTGAAAATTTAGTATTAAACCTTATTCTTCCTAATGCGCATAATCGGATATAGTAGCCTCATATGCTGTATCCCTTTTCAATAAATATTTCTTCAATATATCAAAAGTTTTCATAACACTAAAAGATATAAAAAAAAATGAACAAAGACATCGCAAAGTTGACATAGACAGTATACATAATCATAACCAAACTTTTCTGTAATGATAGTTCTTGCGAGGCTGCAGGAATTTATCATCAGTGCGCATGCTCCATAACGTTAGATATTATTTTACATGATTGACTATTATAAAACATTATTTTATAAATTTAAATACATAAACTCTATAACTATTATAGTTTGTCTCTTGAGGTTGGAAGCTCCTACAATATTTCTAATATTGCCGGAATATCTCCATATTTATTTAGCACTTTGTCCGAAGTGCATAAGGTCGAAAATCATTCTAATCGACTTAAAATTCTTCATTACAATATGTAGGTACTTACTATGGGATTGCCTATTATTTGGCTAGTGTGACGTCACTAATAAAAAGGTCTATTGAAAATCGATTATACTAATAGATAGTGACAGACAGTAAGTGAAAACATCACAAATGATGTTTTATTATCATATTTTTGTATAAAGTAAAACGATGTTTAGAGAAAAAGTTATATTGGCTTAAAAGCAAACAGTTTTAGGTATTATTGTACAATGTCCTTTAATTTGTAAACTTTATATTTGAATTCACAAAATTATATTTTTTTTCTTGAAAACGGTTAAGTTTTGTATACATATAACTTTTGGTTTATTTTAGTCTATACTATTGTATATTAAATCTGCAGCACTTGTTCCTTCTGTGGAGACCATGTAGAGTTTTACACTCAATTTATTTAGTGTGGTAAAGTTTCACTACCTCAAAAGACATGTACCTTCTGTTTCTGTGTTGGCTAGAGACCTTCATTCAGTCGACCAACTCAGCATGCAAATATAATTATTGTTAATTAAATAATCGCTTGCTAATTATAATATTGTTTAATACCAAACGCATTCCCTGCGACCAGTAGCAAAGCAACTGTTGAATGGATGCAGGAAATGATTGCCACAGAAAATATTCCGTACTCGTACCTGCCAAAGGAATATATTTATTTGTTAGCCGCAAACTTACCAAGGTCAAATAAAGCATGTGCTTTATTGTCGAGACGATTTTTATTACCTACTATCCGCAAAGTTCTCAGAGATATTACCAACAATTTCATAGAATTACACAGATATCCAATTCTGTAGTAAATATATGTGCGATATATGCGTAACATAATAAATCAACGTTGTAAGCATCGGTTTTATTTATGGGGTGAAGGAGGAGCAATTGGATCTACTTCCTCACGCAGTACAAATGTAAGTACAGTCATCCAACTTATTCCTTATTTTCTAAATATGGTGAAGAAAAAAAGAATCAAAAGTTACTACAAAAATAAATGTTCTCTTTTAAATAGAATACTTAACACTTCATTACATGATCATATTTATTCTGTTTTTTGTCTGTTTTGAGAGATGGCAATAACTGGCAATAACTGTCTTTGTGTCAGATAAGTTCAAGTTAGTATTAATTCAGGTTTTGTGTCTTTAGCATCAGAAATGGTAAAGTTCAACTCGTAAAAGAGAAATGCGTAAAAAAATGTTTTATAAGTGCAATGTGAAGATACACACAAGGAAAATGTTGGTCGATCTGTACTTCCAAAATAATATAAGCTGAGATTTTAAGCGAGAAACAAAAAGAGAAGTTTTCATCGTAGAAGGAGTTCGTTAAGATATCAGTGAAAATATGTACATCTAGTTTTCCAGTTAGAAACACGGACATAAAGATTTCAAGTCCAAGATTTGTGACCGCAGATTTAGATGATATTTCAAATTTTTTAAAAGTTTTTACTTCACAGTAAAACAAAATAGGTAAATATGTTGTTACTGTTTCTTATGAGGCGAGTTGAAATTACAAGCTATTTAATATTTATCTTCCTGGTATAGTAATTATTAGAGTTCGGGACTCGGTCGGATGATCATAGCCGTTGCGTAGGCCTTTCGCTACCAGCGCATCGTACGAAACCGGTATAATGGCAGTTACTGGTTTCGCGTTTGCTTCGTGTTTTAATACTCTAATGATGTCGAACACGTCAAGGGATAAAAAATGATAAGTACGCAAATTGATTTATTTTTATTTATTCTACCTACCTGTTTATTTATTTGTTTAGGACGAACACGCCTATGACTAGCCGACGAAAACCCCGAACTCTAGTAATTATACATGTTAGTAAACTTCTAAAAGAAATACAAAGTAATGTTTGACTTCTGGTAACAACAACTATTAAAGTGAAGAAACATAAGAACTCCTTTAACTTACATAATCAGAAACAAGAAAAAGAAAGTTAACGTTTCCGGATAGCTCCTTATTTCAGTGTTGTCTATTTTGTAATGTGCCTTGAATCTATAAATCAGTAGAGAGTAATCAATCAGAGGGTATTATCGTTGACAAATTCTTCAAGGAACTTATTTTTTATACAGGCAGTTGCGACCGTCATCTACGCAAAAATTTTGGGTTGTTAACCATTGGGCATAGTCCGTCCATGGCGTTCTGGGCATAACGAAGTTTTACTTACAACATCAGAAACAAGCTGTACGCATGTGTTATCGATCACCAAATTTGCAGCATGCTGAAGTTAATAATTTAGAGACTGTAAATAAAAATAACATATTAATTTTCACTTTTGAAGGCCCGTAACTTGTTAACGAAGGCCCGTATGAAAAAAATTTATATGAAGAACTGATATTATTTTGACGTCATCTATTTGTACTCGACTTTCTTGTCTCAAGTACCGGGACACCCTGTAGAATGGAATAGTGATTCTTTAATAGTTCTAACAAATTTTCTAAGGCACAATTTCGTCATATTTATATTATTACACTTTATTGCAAAAGTCGACATACTAAAAAATACAAAACCTTAATTAGAACTATGATTTATAAAAGTAAATTAAATAAAGTGGGGGATATTTATAACAACCCTATACTTTTCTAGTCCCGTCCGTCGCGTGAAGTGCAACTACAATTTGTACTCTTAGTTGGTTGAGATGTATCGTGCATATCACGTATACCCTGAGGCATAATTTAATTGTATTAAAAAGTTGTGTAAACTTATTTTGCGTGCTACCGTGTACCTAAAGATGTATTAATTATTTCATTTCAAATATTTTACATTGCTGTCGTTTTCTCTGTAAACTGTAAACACAGGCAGATCACTCAGTTTCATCTAATTGGATTTTGGTTATGCGAATGAAAATTTAAATAATAGGTGGTCACTATTGTATACTCAGTGACATATTTATTATCTCTGTTATTTTGTGTATTACAGAATTCCCAATTAAAATATATCTTATATCATTTTTTTATACGTGTTGTATTAGTGTGCGTCCATAATTTATCCGTTTTTTCCGATTTGCTTACGGATCTTATATCTCGAAGGAGATTTCTGATATTTCAAATTTGACCCCTCTTGGATTTTCTGTTAACGACGCCCATGATGGTAAAAATGTGGGATGCCAGAACAGAATTGGACACAAATTTAAAAATTGCAGGTAAGCCTTAAAATATTTTAATCAATACTATTATGATTTTACGTCAGAAATAATTCTATAAAAAGACTAGTGGACAAAGTAAAATCGTACTTTAACAGTCAACGTTTATTTGCCGTCTGGTCTAAAATGAATATAAATCTACTTGTACCTGAATACTAATGAGCCACTTTTCGCTGCTAATATTTTTATAAGAGTAAAATGAACGAAGCAATGCATGTTAAAATAACTTTATTTAATTGCATAAGCTAAACTTTACATGATAGTAAAATTTCTAAAAACAAGAAAAAAATTCTCACAAATATAGACGGGACAATGCTTAAGTTTGCGAGACACAACATTTCTCAAGTGTAAAATAAATGTTATTGTTGGTATTGTTACGTTTTATACATGGGTCATCACAAGTTTATCTCGACAACAGCCGGGTCATTCGCCAGAAATTAAGAGGGTATATGAAACAAATATCAAAGTTACTGTTTTGTCAATAAAAACAAATAAATAGGTAACTCACCGGGGGGTTCAACTCCCCCTAACTTTAGGATTCCAGGTACATCCTTCCATAGGTTTCCATTATATTAATTACCATGTATCATTCTTTCTTTAACCACTAGCTAGTGTCACCTGAAATAAGTCGAAGCTCCCCCGGACGCCATCTAGTTAGCATCCCATACCGGGTGTGTAAGTCATATTATTGTGTCGCCTACCTCAACACCACCCAGCATGTGTCAATCG
This sequence comes from Anoplophora glabripennis, assembly GCF_000390285.2. Lineage (NCBI taxonomy): Eukaryota > Metazoa > Arthropoda > Insecta > Coleoptera > Cerambycidae > Anoplophora > Anoplophora glabripennis. The sequence continues at coordinate 1,135,993 of NW_019416327.1, read as the reverse complement.
AAGCGCAGGTAAGACCCTGTAGAACTTACAAGGCACACTTCGAAGGAACCACAGCCATTAAGACCGGGAACACGTGGCGCGCCCTGGGGTTTTCAAAAACATAAACATATATGACATATTACTCACAAATTCACAATTCATTGAACAAATGTATTCGGGCTAGCATACACATATAATATCAACCTTATTCGGGCGCTGGTAAGGCACCACTGTGACAAAGACACTCTCTCTTAGTTTCGGCATCCCGGGCTACATTTTGGCTCATAAATTACATTATCTCAAGAGCAAATAAACACTTGGCTGACGCATTCCGTGTGAACAGCTGAGGTTTGATTCAACTCAACCACGATAATTTTCATTACAAAATAAAATATACTATATTGTTTCCTATTTTTACAATACTTAAAAATAAACAAGTGTCACACAAGTGAAATTTATTTATTTTTTAATATTTTTAGGTTTATACAAAAAAATGGTAAATTAAAATACTAAATGATAAAAAACTATTTTTTATATTAAACTATTGATGTATTTTCTAATGTTCCACGACGGCTCAAAAGCTTGGGGAGGTCATAATCCCTTGACTTGACAAGCTCTATTGGGTGTACTTCTTCAATTGGCATAAATTTTGTACTTTATATGATTTGATGAATTTTGACAATGAAGTACATAAATAATATATACAATTTGAAGCTTACACACACTAAGGTACTTTCTTAATATTATTCAATATTGCACCATCCCATATAAACTAGCTAACATTAATCTAAAGAGTTCAACAGTATATACAAGGCTAATAGCTTCAATGAACTGAATAACTGAGACAATATGAAAGATTTATATCAATCGGCGCTCTGTTGAATGTTTAATGTTTTCCAATTTTCCTTCAATCCACACTAACTACTGCTTTGATTTAAAATTCGTCGCGAAATAATTATTTAGCATACTTTAGGCATTTGTTTGATGTTAAAGGATTTGTGAGATTTACTTAGGTGTTTAGCATTTCCGAGATCGCTATAACCAGCCTGAAATCCGGGCATGGATAAAGTACGCAGAGCTGTTGAAAATCGCGGTAGGTTCGGTGAAAGTGTGCCAAGGTGTATTTATTATCCGCTGGTGGACGATCGCAAGCAGCAAGAGGTTCGATTCAAACTTGAGAATTACGCAAGCACCGCTAGCGACCTCCTTTTCGACTTGACACTGAATCTTAACTGTATTTATTAAACAGCCAGAACCAGAACGTATGCAAAAATATTGAGGCCACCTGCCATGCCACTCATCGCTTGCAATGCAAGTAAACGCGCAGTGCGTTCAAGTTCATAATGAAACATTTTTTCAATATGGATGTGTCGAGTGAACTGATAGTACAAGTGATTTCTTTCAGTTCCGTTAAGAGTCGTAATAAACGTACTCTACACGCGGAAGAAAGCAGTCGCAGCTTCTCAGGGACACTGTTAGTACTTCTACACCTGTTTTTTTATTTTTTGTAATAGCTGCCTAGATAAATGATACTATAGATAGGAAACTTGAATAGATTTCGTGGTCATTAACAGCGCTAACTGTTGACACTTTCTCCAACTTCTATTGCTTTCCTTTTCTAGGAATTATCGGTAATACAGTGAGTTAAATTACCTGTAGCCGGTAAAAGATGCAAGCGCCATCTAGTTGTACGCTCTACAACTATATACCTACCTACTCAATATTTGTTTTAGGTATTCTGCCGCCGCTAAATTTAAAATTACATAACAAATCTCACCCTACACAGATCACTCAGAAATTGATTTTGTAAAATAATTTTCACGTAGATAATTTTTTTTGTCACCATGAGAAAATAAGTACATTTGATAAAAAGCATTAAAATCACTCAAGCATTAAAGACACTTTTAAATGCTCTAATAGTCTTCCTACTTAAAATAAGAAATAATTTTGATACTGTAACTTTTTAAAATGTTTGTTGAAAAAATTTCAAATTTCAGTACATATTTTGAAAAAAAAAGAGTGAAAATGATTATAGAGTTTCAGTGCTTTCTATATTGTATTAGCTTTCACGGTGAATAAAAAAATATTACAAGTAAATAATTTTACTAAACCAATCTTTGATTAATTCTTGTAATAGAGATTTATTATGCAACTTTAAATTTTTCGTTGTGTTGATATCCATAAAAAAAACTACCTACCTCTGATCACATTTTTTATTAAAAAAAAAAAAAAAAACAAAACATTTTATTATTAATAAAAAAATGTGATTATATGATGATCAGACATTATTATGTTATATAAATAAATGTGAATGAAATATCTAATAAAACACACTAAAAACACAAATAAAACACACACCAACACTCGCCAAACCTAACCAACAATAAACATGAACAACATGAATGACATGAAATGATTCATAATTGCAATTGTCAAAATTTATTCTACAAAATCTTTGTGGCGACATCTATAGACTCTTTCCCCAACTTGTATATCCATCTCAAGTCACGTGGTTCCCAGTGTCCCCATATTTTCAAGTATAAGTTCTCGGGCCCTGGTTCTAACTGATTTCGCAAAGCAAAGACAAAGAGCACAGAGGTATGCGGTATGCGCGTGCGCCGCGCAGTCTTTTATTTTACAGTGCAGATGTGATTGTTGGATATTTCGTGGAAAAACTTACTTGAAGAGAACTGGTTTTAATTATTTAGGTCGAGAAAAGAAAACAATATTTATTTTAAAGGAAATAAATATTAAATACGTAGATATTTTGTTATATACCTACCTATTCAGTGTACTTACTTATTAATAATTTATATTAAAATGTAGGTACTTATTTTACTTATTATAATTATTATGAGAATACAATCATTTTCAAACATTTATGGGAATATGGGAAATAGGTATATTGTTATTTTGACAATTTTTATTTTTCTTTACTGCTGGAAAAACCTTTCACATTTAATAAAATAGGGTAACAAATACATAGGTAGATTTTTATATTTTTATACCTATTTAATTTTCACTGAATTTTTAGTAGGTAAGTAAACTGGAATAATACATCTATCGTTAATAATAATGCTAATAGAAATTTGAATTCGTCAAAAAGTATATTGACGTGGGTAAGATATAAAGCTACAAAATATGTCATATCTTAATTTAATAAGAAATTATCACGACAGCTTTTTGTTAATAAAGTTTTAAAGCAAGTAAGTGTGAGAGAGGTAAAAATTTTAAAATAAACCAGGCTATCTGCTACATATTTTTGATTATTAAATTTTTCTAAAACAAAAAAAGTTATAGCAAACCAAGGAGACGCTTATTTCAATCGCCTCCAAGGGGCAGAAATTTTCGAAAGTGTCGAGAAGTTGCACATGCATTAGTAGAAAATTTGTATAAAATTTGACAATTAGGTATACCTTTTTTGGTTTTCAAATTATAGCCGCTATTTCATATTTTTTTGAAAACTTTGAGAGGCTGCATCTTCTAAGGGGTGAACATTTTACTAAGATCATTTTTATATGAAACGTGTTCTTTTTGGCTGTAGATCCACCGCTACCATTTGTTCTACTTGTTTTGAAAACACCCTGGATACCATACATAAACGGTAAGAGATACAAACTAGCTTAAATGTAGGAAAAAGTTGCGTAATCAGGGCACCGACATTATGCCCCTAAAAAATCGAGGCTAACATGATTAGTTTTCGAAATATTTGAAAAAAAAAAAAAAATTTTGGAAATCCGACCCTAGAAATGTGAATGTGATGTGAATGTGACATTTTTTGCAAGCTTTCGTGACCGCCAATACTGTACTGCCTCAGACCGAACCAAATTCAGACGTTTTGTCTCAAAAAATTCATCTTCAATGTATTCGTTCAAAATTTATCTAAGTAAATGTTTTATTTACATTTCTATGTTTATTGAATTATCGTACACTGTAAGTGTCGTTAGACCCTGTGAAATCCACCTAGTTATTTAAACTATTAAGTACTATCACACGTTACAATAAAACATTATTAGAGTTTTAATCTCCATCATCCGGTCATGCTTAATTCGATAAGTTGTTGCGTCAAAATTAAAACATAATTTTAATTTCATTATGACAAATTAATTCTAAAAAATGCATATGAACAACCAAAACTCCAAATGAACAATATGCATTAAAAAATTACAGTAAATGTTAAAAAACATTTCCGTTTTGGCAAATGTTGAAAATGAAAAAAGCTTAATATGATCGGAATTTATTATACCTGTAACCGCAAGTGTGAAAGAGCATGTCACAGATGTATTTGTATGAATATCCTGAGAAAAATTTGATCGAAATTTGTTTGAATTTTGAGCACTCGAGAACTTTCCTTAACATATTTCTGTACTGTTAAAAACAAAGGCAGTTTATTCTGGAAAGATTTATATATTTATCGATTTTCTGCCAGGTAAAAATTCTTCATGTCAACCGCATTTTAAAGACAAGCAAACATTTTAATGGAGAATGCCTTCTCCTAAAATGAAAAATAAACATTTTTTACCTTCCCCTTCTATGAAATAAAGCCGACTCATACAAAAATTGAAATAATAATTCTAAACAACTTTCCTTAATAACATATTTCTGTACTGTTAAAAACAAAGACAGTTTATTCCCGAACGATTTTTATATTTACCCATTATCTAATCGTCCTATAAATGTTATGTGAAAATTCTCCATGGCAACCGCACGTTAAAGACAAAACAAGTAGAATGAACACCGCCTTTTTGTCACAAAATAAAATCTAAACATTTTTTACCGTCCGTCTCTATGAAAGTAGTCCGATTCATACAAACATTCAAATCTAATACATATATAAAATTCTCGTGTCGCGGTGTTTGTTAACAAACTCCTCCGAAACGGCTGGACCGATTTTGATGAAATTTTGTGTGCTTATCGGGCAGGTCTGAGAATCGGCCAACATCTATTTTTCATACCCCTAAATGTTAAGGGTGGTCCACCCCAAAATATTTGTTGTTGTTGTTTTTTGGACAAAATTTTATTTTTTTATTTTTTTATGATGTGGCCTTAAAAAATACATACAATCCTAAATTTTCACCCTTTTACCATCAACCCTTATTTTTTAATAGCGATATTAGTAATTCAATAATTTTCAACCCCGGTCGATAACTGATCAATTATCACTTGATCATTTTTTTTATCCCCGCCAGGCGTCGACCGGTGTCACTTCTGACCCAGTAAACACAGCACGGAGTAGGGATGAGACCTCTCTCACACAATGAGCCGTTTCTCACTCCCTACAGTTTTCGGCCATTATTATTATTGTTTGTGCATCAACCGTAATAATGACATTTACTATTACTATTAATAAAAAAAATATACACGATATACACTGAATAACACTAAATATAATATAGATGGTAGAAGTGAAATTTCTTTATGAAAAATCTACTAAAATAATCCTAGGATTAATTTATATGGCAAAACAACGTTTGCCGGGTCATTCTAGTACGATTATAGATTCTACCTATGTGCATGGCGAGCGGCACAAAGATAAATAATATTGAACCGTATAGAAATCATTTAATATTTTATACGCATTATGGTAATAGTGTTTTTATATTATGTATTAGTCACTCTTTATAATTTCGGCCGCCGAGTATAGATATACCTATCTATAGTTAAGCTGAAGTAATACATACTTCATATAGAAAGTGAGTTTCAGATATACATAAAAAGTGCTAATTATTGAATGATAATATTTAATTTTTCACCATATAAGGTATTATTTTACAACATTCTTCAAGTAAGGTATATCATCTTTGTTAGTGCTGGAACTCACTGTGCGTTTTAACAAATCGATTTCACAAGGTAGTACAGACGTGCAATATAATATAATTACGATACCTTTTCTATGCTACATGCGGACTACAACTGAAACTTGAAATAATTGTTTTATCCTGTGCTGCCGCTTCCGTAAAAGCGCAGCATGTGGTCCAGCACTTAGTCTATATATGTTGGACTGTCCGCCAAAATACCATCATGACCTTGATCAAGGTCATTATACATGAATAAAAATAACTACTATCTACTATTTTCACGTTTTATTTAGGATTGTTTATTTAAGTGCTCTCCTTGTAAATGGAATTAATTAATTTATTTATTTATTGATACACTGTCCTACAGGTGTTAAAACCCAGTTACAGAACAAGAAGGTAAAGAGAAAACAAAATTAACATTAAAAGAGTAAAAAAACAACGATGGATAAAAGTACAATAAAACAAAAACATGCTTAAAAGCTATTTTGTAAGTAATATAAAAAGAAAACGTTAATAGTCAAAAGTTACAATTAAAAAAAAATAGTATACAAATACATCAGCTAAAATAATAAAATATAGTGACATTATTTTGGTAGCGCTGGAATTAGAAATATCTAACCGATTGCATAATAAATTACAATAATTACACACTGTGTAAATAGGTGAATATTTAAATATATTTGTACGTGGTGTAGATAATATATAAAAAGTGTTTCCCTCTCTTGAATTGACCCTCGGAACGAAAAAATTAAATTAATGCAAAAGATCTGCACATCTGCAGTCAATTTGGTTATTCAAAATTTTAAATAAAAATAGTACACAGTGTCACTGACACTTTACATCAAGACAAGGAATGTCGATGTAATAGTCGGATTGTGGAAAACCATTACGTGGAAAAATACCATCTACTTTAAAATTTTAGGGTTGCCAGACGTCCCGATTTGGGCGGGACGGTCCCGATTTTAATTAATGTCCCGCAGTCCCGCGTCCCGCTTTGACACAAGGCGGGACACATAAAATCCCGATTTTCTAACCGAACCGAAATACAAAAGAATGTGTGTAGAGATTATTGAAAAATTTTCAACCCCTCAAATCCTATTTTTGTTCTTTAAATAACCCACCAGTTTTGCTTGAACAATTTTTCCAATATGAATTAGCAGAAGCATATTTAGGGGTAATTGCTAATGTTTGGTAATACTTTAAACAATGCAATTAAAATCTTAGAAAGTGAAGACTGTCTAGTTTTGGATTTGTATTCTATAATGTCTGATTTAAATGATTCTCTATAAAATAAACGAGAAGGTTCTACGGATTTATAGCATCTCAAGTTTTGCTAAAGTGCAGTGATGATATAGCTGTTAATATTTAAAAAAAAGAGGTTGATATATTTTTTGAAAAATGTATCACATATCTAGAAAAATGGTTTAATTATACAGAAAATAAATTTAGTAATTTAAGTGCAATGGCATTAAAAGTTGTGACTACATTTGAAAATATTCTGAATATTATGAGTAGCTTTAATATAAATGGAATAGATGTAGACGTTCTTTTTGAAGAATTTGTTCAGTTAAAAAAATGTTTATCCTCAACAAATAAAGAGTTCAAAACTCTAAGAGCAGATAAAAAATGGGTCGAGTTTTTAAAACATTACAATGCTCCAAATTTGGAGTTAATATGCAATTTTATGTTTTCTTTGCCCCACTCAAATGCTTCCTCGAAACGCATTCTTAGTTTAATGTTTGCCGCATGGCGAAAAGATAGGAACAGACTACTTTTGCGGCAATTTTGAAGCAGAGCTTATGATGAAATGTAATTTTACAGAGTCTTAAAAAATTTGGTAAGTGGATACTGGATATGCTAATACACTAGCACAGTCTGCTACTATATTATTTCTCTTCCTACAAAATACGATTTGGAGGGCGCAAAATTCAAATCTTGCCCTGGGCGCTCATAACCTTAGTTAAAATATGGAATATATATATATATTTTTTTTGCAGGTCCAGAAATTTTTAAGGAAGATTGTGTTTATAACTTGATCTGAAGTGGTCTATTTTGATCCAAGACAACTACTCTTTTAAAGTATGTCAAGTCCATTACTGGACATCCTGTATAATATAGTTAGATATCCAGTTAAACTTAGGAATTAAATTACTGTCTTAAAAAATTTCTGTCATCCTTGTTTATAGTGTAAAAATAAAGATATCAGGGAATCTATAAGAGTTGCTATATTTGATTATTGACGTCCATGTTCTTAGGGTTTGCTTCAGGCGATTAATATAAACTGAAATTAGAGAGAAAAATATTCTGATTGACCTCGCTTATTGAGTTATTAAAGAAAAAACGAAAAAATGTAGCATTTAAACTTTATTAAAAACGATTAGATCCTTCCTACATCAAGGCAAACATTTGCATAGAAATTACACATCCTATACAGCATATTTTCATCTATTAATGAAATGAGTATGAGCTGTCTGTACATCTTCACCAGAGAACTTTCCCTTGTTGTTCTCCGTCTTCACTTCACTTCACTTTCAACAGACTGACAATAAACTCATTCTTCAAATAAACTCGGAAAAATAAGCCCATGGAATTCAAAGCTGGTGATCTAGGTGAGTGAGACATTTTCTGAATGAAAATTCCCTGCATGATTGGAAGATTAAACCCATACAATGAACTTCGAGATCGCCAGATCTTAACCAACAAACATTTTTTCTAAGGTTACTTGAAATAAGCAGTTTCAGTGAATCTTTTTCAATCAAGATGTCAAATTTGGTATTTACACTACTGCCAGATATGTATTATGCAATGTATGTAAACTGGTTCACAATTTCATAAGTCTCTCATCTGAATTTTTGCTTTGATGTAGGAAGTGGACCACATTTTGTGACATCTTATTTTCTAATATTTTCCTTTTCAATAAAGTTGAAATTAAGTGTGTTTGTTTAGTCTCATATGTAAATCGATATGGAAGTCTAATCAGAAAATTTTTTAATCTACATGTTTGAATCCTGACTCAAACATGGACATCAATTTTGAGACTGTGTATTGTGGGGAAGGTTACTGTCCACAAAAATAAGCTCACACTAAAACGACAAATTTTGCAACTAAATGTTAAGGAAAAACATGACAATGTACAAAAAGAAACCGATGATATCCGATAACAAACTGTACTCTGCAATGGCACAATTAGATGAGAGCTACATCACTTCACTATATCATTTATATCCCAAAAAAATAACTGCCCAAGGGTATGTGCCATTGTTTTTAGTCATTGTGCCTGGACTAGGGCTATTTATGGATTGGGACAATTTAATTGCACCGATAAATACCCTTAATGCAGGAATATATCGAGGGCGTCATATCAGAAGGGCTCCCGAACCAAATCTGAAATTTTACAGGAAATGAAAAAACGTTTTAGAAATCAAGATTTAGATTGAATTTGCTGATTTTGCCAATATAATAAGACCAATACATTATAGCTCATTGGGGAGATTTAACGTCTAGTAAAATGCCAATATGTAATTGATTTCCGGCTCTTCTGATATTAGGATGTTCGAGGAACGTGTATTAAATTTATTTAAATAATAGGCGTACAGTATACAAAAATATGCTTTATTAATACAGTAATTGTATTAATAAAAAACTAAAATTTGTTACATTTTATTTCGGTGCCTTTTCCTCTTTATAAGTCGTTCTTGTACTCATAGAGACGTCTTGTCATCGAATTCATCATCGGAATTTTGGGAATTATTTATTACTGGCAAAGAAACATAATAATATTTATATTTTGGAGGAATGACTGCATCTTTGCCTTGGCATATAGACAATAAATTGTTTTACTTTAATTTATTTATAGGAAGTTTTTGAGAATATAGTGATGTAACATTGACCGGGTGTTTAGAACACTTACAAAACACCAAAAACGACACAATTTTTATCTACGAACATTCACAAGTTTAACCAAATGTAAGGTTGTGTGAAATTTACCAAATCAGATGAAGGCGTATAAGCCAATACTGTCTAGCAGGCGTAAAAGAAATACGGAAGTATTAGAAGGGCGTATCAGCATACGCCTGATATTATAGTTTTGCAAAATTGGTTCATATGCCTCAGTAAAATGCTTTAGAATAGAGTGTTGATGTTTATGAATATATACGCCCTTCTGATATATTAAGCGAATTGATTAAATGAGGTCATACGCCCTAAAACCGACTATAGTGGCTGTTACATCCTTTTGGTATGATGCCCTCGATATACTTAAATGTACAATGCGGCAATTGACAATATTTACATTGACAGGTATTAATAATTGGGATTTTTGGAATATTCTAGCTGACGTCGAAATATTACTTCATTATTTACGTGAAAATAGTGATATACCAGGAAACTAGTGTCCCCACAGTATAAATAAAGCTTATACTTACCAGTTGCATGGCTAAATAATTCTACTCCATTATCCCAAGCTGAAGTGGCTAAAAAAAATTTTGGAGGCTGAATGAAACAAATAATTGATTTATAATATTTGTATTGTCTCGAGACTGTTACAGAATAATTATAGTTGTATACAAACAGACTAGAGAATACTAATTAACAATAATGCTGTATAAAAAGTGTAAACAGAGATTCTGACGAAAAGTACACTTTTTGGTAATATATGAAGATTTCACAATAATTAAAAGGCACTTTTAATAATATGGCTTACAATGTCTTTACCATAGTTAAATTCGATTAATAAAACTTAATTTTGGTCCCTAATATATGCACAAGTGAACGTTACAATTTAAAAAATTTATATCTGAGATATAAGAATAATTAGTCATATTATCTTTCCATGAAGTAACAATGTTATAAGTGAAATTGTAAAATCCACTTGAATACAGAAGGAATACAGGAGTTTGTATATTTGGTCAGATTAGTTAGCATAAAAAACAGAACTGTGGAGTTTCTATTGTTAATAGGTAATAAATAATTGGTAAAGACAATGTCTAACAACAGAGCGAGGAAGCTCATTGAAAAGCGCTAGCTGTCAGGAAGGGATAAATAATAACATAACACGTATTTACAAAGTACAAGCCTAAAAAATGCACAATTTTTAATTCGATGGCAAAAAAAATGTTATACTTAATTAAACTTGCTTTAGGGTTTTCTTTAATCACAATTGGGTAATCTTTGGATATTTTAAACTCCTACTTAAAGTATTAAAAAAAAACAAATTGGTAAAATAACAATACCACTTGCTGTAAACAGATCCAAGTTTATTCGAGTTCTGAATATTTTTTAACAAACGGACTAATAAGCAATTTCTCGCATTTTCCATTTGCTAATTTCTCATATACCTCTTTAAACCATAATCTACGACTTAAAATTCCTTTAACAACCATTCCTTATTAAACTTGAATAAGCCAAGTGTTAAAGTTTTTTTATATACATAAAAAAAATCCCAATTATCCTCTAAAAAAAAAGTGCACAAAAAATTTTGTGTTAATTTTCAAAATAAATATATTTTGAGAAATTAAATATTTTTAAGTAGGGATTTAATTCAATTAAATAAAAAATTGGGGATTTTTTTAATAAATGATTATCATAAGCTATCAATTTGACACTTGTAAATTTACACAGCTATTTGTCAATGGTAAATTTACAGTCTCACTCTCAGAAACAAAAAAACGCAGTGTAGTCCTCTACAGGGGTTCTATTTAAAACTATCCAGGCCGAATCTCGAAAATCAAGAGATATCTAAGATTCGTCAAAAGTGTGTGGTACAACTTCAAATTCAAATGAAATTTTTTTTCAATAGTGATGTACAAACAACAATTTTGAAAAATGAAAAAGTGCTAAATTCTGAGCGATTGATCTACAGGCTGTTACAGATACGGAAACGGTAAGAGGTACGAAGTAGCTTAAATGGGGGCAAAGTTGCGTAATCAGGGGACCAACATTATGCCTGTAAAAAATAAGGTTAACATGATTAGTTTTCGAAATATTTGAAAAAAAAACGAAATTTTGGAAGAACGTTTTTGTTTCATTTCAGCCTTGTTTGAGGTGATATTGAAAAAAGAAGAACACTTTCTCATAGCCACTTTTTGTCCTCTATCGAATAGCATAATCAATTTTTATATGTAACGTTTCATCTCTCCAGGACCATCATCAACTTCATTTTTTTAAATACGACTCTGGAAATATTATTAAATTTTTTGCTAGCTTTCATGACCCACAATACTGTACTGCTTCAGTCCGAACCAGATTCAGACGTTTTGTCTCGAAAAATTCATCTTCAGTGAATTTGTTCCAAATTTGTCTAATTTTTCGTTTAGATTTCTTCTGTAAGTGTCGTTAGACCCTGTAAAATCCACCTAGTTATTTAAACTATTACCACCACTCGTTACAATAAAACATTTATCATTATTAACTATTACCATCACTTGGTCATACATAATCAATAAGTTGTTACGTCAAAATTAAAATATTACAATTGTAATTTTATTATGACATATTAATTCCTAAAAAATGCACATGAACAACCAAAACGCCAACTGAATATTATTCTTTAAAAAATTTTGGTAAATGTTCAAAAACATTTCGTTTTGGCAAAGGCTGAAAATGAAAATCAGCGTAATATTATCGGAATTTATTATATCTGTAACCGAAACTGCTGAAAAAAATAGATCGGAATTTGTTTGAATTTTGAGCACTGGAGAAGTTTAGAAATAACTATAGGCACAGGATTAAAACTCTAATAATGTTTTATTTTACTGCGTGGTGGTAATAGTTTAAATAACTAGATGGATTTCACAGGGTCTAACGACACTTACAGTGTACGATAATTCAATAAACAAAGAAATTTAAATAAAAATTTAGATAAATTTGGAACAAATACACTGAAGGTGAATTTTTCGAGATAAAACATCTGAATCTGGTAGGGCTGAGGCAGTACAGTATTGGGGGTCATGAAAGCATGCAAAAATGTAAAAAAATTTCCATGGTTGTATTTAAAAAAATGAAGTTGATCATGGTTCTGGAGAGACGAAACGTTACATATAAAAATTGATTATGCCATTCGATAGAGGGCAAAAAGTGGCCATGAGAAAGTGTTCTTCTTTTTTCAATATCACCTCAAATAAGGCTGAAATTAAACAAGAACGGATTTCCAAAATTTTGTTTTTTTTTCAAATATTTCGAAAACTAATCATGTTAGCCTTGATTTTTAAGAGGCATAATGTTGGTCCCCTGAATACACTACTTTGCCCTCATTTTGCTAGTTTGTATTTCTTCCGTTTTCGAGATCCATGTAGTGAGAAGCGAATTTGTAACAGCCTGTATATGAGAAATGTCATTTATATACAAAAATTTTTACAGTACTTGGATAATTGCGTCCTTTTGTTTTTGCCGGAAAGTTCTAAATGAAACACCCTGTATAATTATTACGAAACAAATACATACTTTTCTGTTAATTAGATTTCAATCTAGTTAAGGACGAATAAAAAATTGTGCAACACTTTTCCTGGATATATTATTTGATTTTCTAGATCACAAACACTTAACCCACTGTCAAAAGATAACTATGAGTATAACATTAAGTATTAAAACGTAACAATTAAATCTAACCTATTTGTTAAATAAGGCTGTTATTGCGTCAATATTGTCGTCTGCGATCTAGAAAAACAAACAAAACGTTTGCTTACTGCCTTAAAACTGAATTCGATATTTGCTCGTATTCGAATCTGTGGAAGACTTACTATCCCTTCCTAGAGAGGAGCCCCTCTTCAACGAGTTGCTTCCGTAGAGACGTACTTTCGAGGGAGGAGGTAGAGAGCTGGCCGAGTTATCACTAAGAGTTGAAGCTGAGTCTCTTTCGCCACCGGAGCTTCCACTGCGTACCCTAGTAGACGGCTTACGTAACGAGGCACTTGAACCGCCACTTTCGGATAACCTGCCGTATTCTCCCAGCTTTCTCGGAGGGGGTATGAGCGACCTGGCAGGGGAGGCTCTTCTGCTGCTAGTATTCGAGCTTAACGACTCCCCTCCGTCTGACTTTTTGCGGGGGATCTCGTTATCTGGAAGACGATTGTAGTCTCCCATTCGCCTGGGAAGACCGGATCGGTGGGAGGACCTGGGGGGCCTTGGTAAGGAGCTCGGGGCTGGGCAGTGGTTGGCGGGACTGTCCAAAACAGGTTGGGTACGGTTATTTTCTGTGTTCTCTTGCATGCGTTGCTGCTGCGAGGTGCGCCCTTGCTTCTCCAACAGCAACATCTCTCCCGACTCGTGACGAGAGGGAGGCATCAGAAAAGAACCTGATTCGAACAGTCCCCCTGGGTTTGAAGTTACACCTGCCAATAGTGGCTTGGGTATTTTTCCTTTTCTCTGCGCAGTGACTGGATTAGTGAATCCTGGAAAACAGCAAAGACCCCGCTGAAATAAGGAAGAGAAAGCCAATTTTGGGATATGTCCAGGACCTGAGTGAAAGATGGGTTAGTAACACGGCAACGCCACACGGACGAGGCAACGCCATGCTGGATGAGTGGTGTGAGGGAGGGTGAATTTTGGCTGATTCTTTTCTTATAGAAATGAGAGTAAGCTTATGAAATGCAAATAATTCTAATTTCTGTTTTTTTTTTCTTTTAAAGTTGAATGAGTTTTTTCATTATTTTGTTTATTCTTTTTAATTTAATGCAAATTTTCTGAATAGAAATGTGTAAAATATTATGATCAAAAAATGAATTGATACACAGGGCGGTTCTTGAGTACCTTCGGACAATAATAGGGGTGATTCTTTGTATCGATTTAAATATAAAATTTTGCATGACCCTATATTCTAAGCAGCTTAGTTTTTCAGATGCGGGATGTTAAAGCTGTTAAAAAAACACCACAACAAAGGAAAATATTCCAAAAGATATAAAGTTAAAGATTTACTTGTACATATAGTTATTGTATCAACCAAAAGTGGAGATACTTCTGGAAACGGTCACAGAGAACTTCAGAATTTCGGCAAAATTGAGAATTTTGGAAACTCAATCAGTTTACTTGATTGAAACTTATATTTTATTCATATGTCTTATTTTATAAAAAAAATTATAGAAATTGTATGCTCCAAATACATTTTGAAATACAATGCAGTCATCCGAAATTAAAAAAATTATTTAGTATAAAAATTTTGAATTTTTTGAAGGTTTGCATTTAACAAAGTATGCCATAAATTTTTCAAATGTTTCAGTTAAAATTGGATATGTAAGTAGCGATTGTATAGATTTTTTTTTATAAAATTAGCAGTTTTAAAATTATTTTCAATTTTATCAGCAGATAAGCTTAATTATTTCAAGTTAAAAACAAATTATTTCAAAAATTACTAATTTTTCAGATAAAATAGACCTTTTTTTTTCTTTGAAATATAATTAGGGATCAAATAAACTAATTAAATTTCCAAAATAGGCAGTAGCATCGAAAGTAATTAAATTGTATACATTTCTAACGTTTTTCGAGAAGTTTCATCTCAAAGACTAAGCTGTTTAGAACTTATATTCATACAAACGTCTTTTCCTTAAAATATTTTAAAGAATTACCCTCTATGTATTTAAGGACCACCCTGTGGATAGGATTTTGCAATATTCCACTAACAAAATTATATAGGCGGTTCTCTAACCAAAAATAAGAAAATGTAGGCGTGAATCTTTGTTTTTGAGTACTGCTATCCTTTTCAATTATTTTCATGTGTATTCATTGGCCGATTGTCACCAGACAGCAATTTGATCATGTTTTAAGTCACACTTTGATGAATACTAAGAATTTATGAGATCAAAAAGTTAAAGTATTTTTTCCTTGTGCCGTTGCAACAAAAAAATTCGGAGGAACTAAAAGTTTACACATTTTTACCGTCCTCAAAACAGTGTTGAATGTACCGCTTTGAATGGATTACTTTAAAAAATATGTAAAACAAACGACAAAAAATTTAAAAAAGTAATAAAACTCACATCACCTTGTATCTCAAAATGAAGCATTTTTGAACACAGATTCAAATGAACTTATTTCTTATTTTTAGTCAAACAAAACAAGACACAAAATAATTAATGACCTGTAAAATTCTGTAGACATATTATTGCAACATCCTGTATTGCAACTGTTAATATTTAAACATGATAATGCAGCAACCATTAATTTTTTTGTTTTTTTTTTTAGCGGCTATTATCATAAAAAATGAAAATATGGAAAACAATAAAGATGTCTTTTATTAGTATGTGTAATAGTGATAATGTGTAACAAATCCCATTTCTATTCGATTGGTAGTAATAAAGCGGGTTAAATATGGATTTTAGGCAAAAATCATTAACTTTGCAAACACTCGGATGTAATAAATATAATTTATTGATTATCATGCTTGACACATACATGCAAAAAATATTAGATAAATTAAAAAATTACGATACTGGTGTTTAATTATTGGAGTATTGAAGAAATTTATTTAATTTTAAATATTTGAATTCACTGATTCACACAAATTAAATAGATCAGACTAGAATTCAAGGAAATATTTTACCAGAGTATTAATATAGAGGTAAATATATACAAAACTAGATGAAGTTCTAGGCCAAGATATAGGGCACTAAAACATTTAAAATTAGGGAAAAAAATCAGATCTTTTGCCACCAGTATTGTAAGAAGACACATTGAAATATGAAAATGTTGTTTCTTAACTGTTCATTAAATTTTACTTGGCAGAAATCGAAAATTTACAACAGATAATAATTTGTGTTCCATATTTTTGCAGATATTTTTTAAAAAGCTATAAAGCAAAAAAAATTGAAAAATCAGTGTGTCCTCGGTAATAAAAAATAAATAAATAAAATTCACTTATATTTGGTTAAACACATTTGGTCAGAAAAAAGATTTTAAAACAGTAGTTAACTATGTACAAAATATCAAAATATAAACAAT
Source organism: Anoplophora glabripennis (assembly GCF_000390285.2). Classification (NCBI taxonomy): domain Eukaryota; kingdom Metazoa; phylum Arthropoda; class Insecta; order Coleoptera; family Cerambycidae; genus Anoplophora; species Anoplophora glabripennis. The sequence continues at coordinate 1,119,290 of NW_019416327.1, read as the reverse complement.
CAAACAAAAATTCTAAGGTACTAGCACTCCAAGAAATTAAAATATAGAAAGTGACTCACTATTTGACTGAATAATATTTTTTCACTGAAAAGTCGAAACTTTTACTTTGTTCTGTACAATTAAACACACACGACCAATATTTGACGGCTCTTAATCTTTGCCTATCGCTATACGTAAACAACTTTCCAAAAGAAAAGGGTCGTTTCCATAAATAACGTTTTATGTATGTATGTAAAATGCTATATAAATACAAAATACTTACAAAATAATGTCAATATACAGGGTGATTCACAAATGGTGACCAAAAATGAAACCTCGTATTCTTTGGTGAATTGTAAGGGGAATATTTCCTATAAAGTTTTTATCCAGAACGTGTCGTTAAAAAGATACAGGGTGTTAAACTTCAAAAAATATTTTTGAATTGAAAACACTAGATCTCAACTCACTGGATTTCTTTTTGTTAAACAGCTGGTATACAATTAAGAAATTAATACATTTGAGCAGTTAGAAGAAAGAATAAATAATGCTTTTCATCAGATTCAAGCAACAATAAATTTCAAAAAGATTCGTTACTAAAAATATGTCGCGTCTAAGATTCATTACTAAAAAGATGTCGCACCTGTGTTTTTGCAAATGGAGGTATTTTAGAGCATTTCCTCAAATAAAATCATTAAAATGTTGACTAATGTTATTAATTTCTTTATTTGAATAAATAACCGAATGATTAGTGCTTGTATTTAAGTAAAAATGTTTTCAGTTTGTTTTTTAAGTTTTACTTGAAAATCATGCTTTTCTCAAAAAAAAAAAAACATGAGAGTAGTAATTTACAGAAAATTGAAAGACGAATCCAAGAATATCATGGTTGTGACCGTAAAGCAGTGATGTACTATTTTATTTAGAAAAATATGACACCGATACCCTGTATCTCGGATACCGGAACAAGTAAATGATTAGAAAAAGCCCTCAGATTTTGGACAGTGTCTACATAAATACATGTGCTTAATTTCAAATTATTTCACTTACTAGTTTTTAAATTATTTAAAAAAATTAAAAATATTTGTTGAACTTTAACACCCTATATCTAATCTATTAAATTCCTTAAAATTCACCAAAGAATACGAGGTTTCATTTTTGGCCACCATTTGTGAATCACCCAGTATAGCACTTTTTTGTTTATTATATTTCATTGCAATTTCTTAAGATAATGTTAAAGGGAGGATTAGAAAATTTCGTTACACTTATTGGCGATTCTGTAAAGTTTTATGTGAGTGAGATACAATCTATGAAGTATGTTAAACCTTAATTTCTTACTATCATCCAATGCCTACTGGGACAAAACAGTTTTGTACCTACTGACAGAGAGCAACCTACTAATCTGTCATTACTAGGAAAGCATAACTAGACTCACATTACGGCAAGTTAGCGAATTGACATTTATGTCATTGACATAAAAAGTCAAGCAACGCTGATCGTGGTTAGTACTTGGATGGGTGATCATCTGAGGAAGGCTCAGGATGCTCGTCCACCTTCTAGTGGCTTGTATGTTGGTGTATTCATAGAAGCTATACAAATTTAAGTGCGGTTTGTATAGGAAGACATGTCATCCCTTGGAAAGGATGTAAAACCGTTAGTCCGTTGTTTAAACAATGTTAGGCAAAAGATCCCTACCCCACAAGAAAGTGGGGGTTCGGCAAAATTTCCAGGTTTCAGGTTCGAAAAAGCTAAAACCTAAGCTAATTTCACATTAGGCAGAATAAAGTTTTTAACTAATAATATTGTGACAAACAACTGCTCTGCAGACTACAGCTCCGATTAGCGCTGAATTATACCCACAATATCTAGTAACATCTAAAATGATTTTTAAGCGACACTAGTCATCTTTATCTAGTAGGTCGCTTTCTGCTAGTAGTACAAAGCAATGCTTTGTGCCAGTAGGCATTGAGTAGTGATGACAATTAACGTAGTTTGTATAATAAAAGGCCAATCAAAGAAAAATGACAAATGACCAAAAGCGAGGTGTTAATTTTTACTGTTATCAACTAACCAATTTTTAAATGATCCGCCATTTTTTCATAAAAAGATTAGAAACCAAACCAAACAGCAATTTGATTATGCTTTAAGTTACATTTTGATGAATATTAAAAATTTATGAGATCAAAAAGTTAAAGGATGTAAACATCTTTTCCCTGTGTCGCCTTCTTGTTGATTATTGTGGATGGATTATATAAAAAAAATATGTCAAACAAACTTTATCACCCTGTATCTCACAACGAAGAGTTTGTGGACACGGATTCATACGAACTTTTTTCTTACTTTTAATTCAAGATAATAAGATATAATATAATCAATGATCGGCCATTTTTGCAATGACTAAATAAAATCTATTGTGTATTTGTATTTACAGTTATTAGAAAAATAATTCTAATGGATAAACTTCATCACCCAAAGTGGTAATTCAAAATTATTTTTTTATAAAAAAATAGGAAACGACCCTATTATTTCTAATCAGTTTATCAGTTTCTGTTTTTTTTTTTAATCAAGCTTTGCCAACAGACCAATACTTTGATATGTAAAATTTAATACGAAAAAGTCAAGAAATCATTAGGTAACGACGTTCTTTCACACATATCTCATACTATCTTCAGATTAATATTAACAAATATCACATTGTTGATAAAATCTAAATTCCTACATTACATTTATCTAGTACCATATAGATTATTTTTGAATATCAAAAACAACTATATTAATTTTTTTTGTACAGAACGAAAGTGTCTTAATAGAACAGTCAATAGAATGTCTCTGTCTCTCCTACCTTGCTAAGCAGTTGCGAATCTAGCTGGCTATCTATCTCTTTTAACTGGTTATCCAGTGTCTGTTTCGTACTGTCGTATGTTTTGTTAGTCTCGTATTTACTGTATGATGGCATGTGGTAGGAAGAGTCGCTTCCGGTATAGGAATTTCCGGAACCATAAGCTGTTGAGTTCGTCAAGACACTACTCACTGCAAAAAAATAAACAAAATTGATATCTCGGTAGTCTAGACACCCTGTAATTTTGTTATTTATTGACCGATTTTCATTATTATTTTTTTTCAACAGATCAGTTTGCTTAGGGGTCATCCATAAATTACGTCACACGTAAATGGGGAGGGAGGGTATCACCGAAATGTGACAATGTGTGACAAGGGGCAGGGGGGGTCAAAAGTTTTGTGACGTCACATGTTAAAATTTAAAATACTAAAACGCGAAATTTAGATGTAAATAAAAAACTATAAAAATCTACGAATTTGATCTATATTTATTAATAATTTAGCATTCTCGCTATGATATTATCTCTCATGCAAATCATTTAACTTCTAGAGCGGCGTATGTGATGCGAGTGAGATACTCAAATTCACAAGAATTTTGAATGGTAAGGGTTTAAATAGGTTTAAGTCGTCGGCGAGTGCTCGCTCGCTTTTCTACCCTTCCGCGCGTCGGTTGTTTACGAGACCTTCGACAAGTGCTACCACACGCGCAATGAAAATAGCTGTTTTCTCTCGATTATTTTTAAATACATGCCTAAATTTAAAAAATGTGTGATGTCACATCAGGACGGGGGGATTATAAAAATGTGACAACCTGTGACAAGGACGGGGGGAGGGGTTCAAAAGTCCTAAAATTCGTGTGACGTAATTTATGGATGGCCCCTTAAATAACATCTTTTATTGAAAAATGAGACAACAGCATTCAAAGAAAAGTAACAAAAACATGGAAATGTATGAAAAACCCACTCTTAAAGTTTTAAAATTGTAGAAGTCAGTCCCATCACCACTAGAAGAAATGTATTTTTTTATTTTAGTCCACAATTTTTCTATCACATTCAAAAACTGCTGATAAGTATGACCTGGAGTTGTAAGTACTGATCACACTGTATATGAAACGATCAAACCTGGTGTTTGCGTAAAGTTATACCAACTTTGTGACAAGAAAAATTCAACGTACAATATGCCCCGGTGCTCATTGAGCTCGTTGCGCTCCCATCGCGTTCTCCACCGATCTTTTCCAAAGAATCTCGGGAGACCGCGATGTGATAGAGACGAGCTTCCTCTTCCATATAACTCATTTTTTTAACTTCTGAAACAATACCTCATCTATTTAAAGAAGAGCGCGAGCAGGATTGTGTACGTTTGCCAAATGCGACTGATTTTGTAAAAGACTACGATCAGGTCAGCCCAGAAAGGACTGCGATGCGACGGGATGGCGACCGCCTAATGCATTCTCTGCTTTAGTGTACATTTTGATTGGAATATCTGGGAATACAATACCCTCGAATAAACCGAAATATTAGCAGAAAAAGTGGTAATAAGACAAAATATTATGAAATACTTTAATTCCAATGTATACGGAATATATTGGAATGATGAAATGGAACTGGGAACAACTACATGGAACAACTTGAGTACAATAAAAGTTTTTAAAGTACAGTTTCTCAACGAGGGTTAGTAGATCACACCCTGCTATCGGTTCATTGTTGACAACTTTTGAAATTTCTTCCTCTGCCTGTAATATGTCGAATGATCTAACAAGTGCATTTCTGTGAAGCAGAGTGGAATCTCATCCTAAAATATTCTGCAAAATGATGTGATGCCTCTGCAGCATTTCGCTAGCATTCACCGTTAACAACATATAAATAAGTTCAAGATCATCCCACATAATATGAGTAATTTTATGATAATTATCACTAACACAAGACTAAACTTAGTTTCCAAACACAATATGTCTTATAAAACTCTGACTTCTAACTGTAATTTGCATAACATACATAACTGTGTTAAGGTGAATAAGTACAACCTATTGTAGACTCATCATAAGAAAGTAAGGACTGGCGTTAAAAGATCTAATGGGGTGTTTGCATAAAAAAGTGCAGTTTTCTGTCACTATATTACGATGGAGGTCAATGCAAAGTATATGGTTAAAAAATTTATATCCGAATCTTACACCTTTGTATTCAACTTTGAGAAGTACAAGTGTACGGATGTTATTACAGAAAACTTATTTAACTAACTTTTATCTGTCTCTAATAAATGGAGGAGAGTGGTGCGAGATTTTAGTTGAGCTTCTTATTAACAGATGGCGTAATCAAAGCATAGTTTAGAATGTGACAACTGGACCACGCACGTTTCTTATGGAAAATGGGTTTCGACCAATTTTTTTGAAACTGCAAAATAATAGTTCACAACACGTCGATCAAAAGTCTCAATGGGCACGAAGCTCTAAAACCACCCCCAAAGGTCGGGGAAGCACGTAACAGGCTATATTGGTGGATTGCCTAACCGAAATATTTTACTAGTGGGATCTATAGTTACCCACACCATCATTAGGCTCGAGCCTTCCATCCCCTACCACTCCCCCCTTCTCCCGCTTTCCATGTAGCTTATTACTTCTTACTAGTTGTGAACCCATTTGATCGTGCATTTCAGCCTACTGAACTTAGACCATCACCTCACACGACTCTTCAAAACCTCGATAATTATACCCCCCACAAGCCCCTTCGGCCCCTGAATTATACCCCCACTTCAACCCCTTCCAAAGCCTGCCAAATGACTTTACACATCTCACGGGTTGTGAAACTATATATTATCCCTCAGTGACCATCATTAGACAAGACCCTTCAACCCTCGTAATACAGCCCCACCCCCTTGTTTTGATCGACATGTTGTGAACTATCATTTTGCAAAGTTACAAAAAAATTGGGCGAAACCCATTTTCCATAAGAAACGTGCATGGTCCTCTGTCACTTTCACTTCATATTTTTTTAAATTAATTGTTAAATGATTTGATTCAAAATACAAGTCAATTTTGCCATATCATTTAGTTTTATGAAAATATGAGAATATGGCAAATCCCCTCCCACGTGTAATTTAGTCACAGAAGTAAACAAAAATATTTAAATGTTCAAATTAAGTTTTTGCATCATAATATCCTCTCTGAAAGACTCGAGCTGGTACCATAACGATTCACCCTAGTCCAGAAAACACGCCAAAAAGCAAACTTCCTTTTGACGTTTCCACTGATGTATAAAATTTAGATAACAAAAAGTAAAATGTCAATATCAATATATGCCGCAGGTACGCAGGAATAGGAATGCTATGTATCCATCTAATAGAAATGAAGGTATTTTAAATAAAAAAAATTACAGGGCTGCCTGGTCATTAAACATCCTGTATATAGAAAATTTAATTAGATTGCAAATAGTTACAGTCCATATGATATTTGTTGAGATAGAATTACAAGGTCCCTGCATCACTTTCTTGGAATTAACCACATTCAACACCCAAGGTGGAAAGACATTGGAGTAATATTTCAAGACACGCTCCTGCTGCGGTAAATTGTTACAGTAATTTCGATAACAGAACTTTATTGGCTTATTCTTTCTTTTGGAATTCCATCTCTACAAATATCGTACGGACTGTAGTTGTCGTAACAAATATAAAATAAAAAAAATATATTTTTTTCGTTCAGAAAAAATACGTCCAATGGTATTAAATCTGATCCTCCAGGAGGCTATTGTACAAGTAACCCCTCCCAGTTACCCATTTGACGAAATAGGAATATCCATATTGTTTCGATATAATTTTAATAATAATTAAGCATTTACGCTTACCTAATTCTTCTCTAGATACAGTAGTACCTAACACGTGATCGATATCAGCCCCGGCAAGACTGGGGTGAGGCGTATGATGTGGTGATCGTCCCAACATACTCGATACATCCTTGTCGTAAGTATGCTTCTGGAGTACTCTGATCATGGCATCTTTTTCGGCTAACTTGGATTCCAGATCTTTTAACCTAACGGACACATCGATGATGAAACAATTCTGTAAGTTTCTGAAGGAAATCTGTTTACCTCGACTCTAGATCGGCTACTTTCTTCTGCGCCGCGTGTACCTCATCCATATGGCGGATTTTTTCATTGCGTGCCTCCGCTATTATTTTTTCAGTCTCTTGGCTTGTTTTCTCTAATGCTGCTATCTTGGCATCCCTGTAGCAACAATAAATGTGGTTAGTTTTAGGGTTTTATGACTATAAAAAGATAATATGTACGGAGTATCCCGATATTGCGCAGATTCTTTGAAACAAAATAAAGTGATTTGACCATTACGGCAGTCAAAATTGGCAAAATACATTTTTTTTTTAAATAATTCACAGCTCCAGAATTTGTCCTCCTTTAATCAAATTTGATACGCTAGTACTTTTGCATATATGTCAAATAGAGGTTCCACAGGGCCGGGTTCAGGGTATTTGGCACCTGAAGCAAATATTTGCTTGCCACCTTTTTTACTGATGTAACAAAAATCTCAGATAAATAATATACTTTCACTAGTTCCACTTAATTTCTTAAAAATTATTATTAGTCCACTAGAAAGCCATTAAATTTAGAAACGTTTTGTCTCTTTTCGTAAAAAGCAATGTTTTTGAGAAAAATGTCAAAATGTGATCGAACACATATCGTGATTCGCCATTTTCCTCAAAAACATTGCGTTTTACGAAAAAAATATCAAGAGACAAAAAAGTTTCTAAATTCAATGGCTTTCTAACTAACTAATACAGTGTAAACTCTTTATAACGTCGTTTGTTATAACAAAAAACTTCCTATAACGTAGAAATTAAGTCAATTTGGTTGGTTTACGTCAAAACCCATACATTAATACACTCTTTATAGCGCAACAGCCATTCTCTATTACGAAGAAATATATTCATATTTAGACGACAGCAAATATTTACAGAAGTATTTAATAGTGTAATTGTTTTTATAATCAGCTTATAAAAGGTTCCGACTAAATCTTTGAGGTGCCGAAATTTCTAAGAAAGACCCTGAGGGTGCTAATTGCCTTGAACACGTGTGCCATTACTCTTGGATTACATTGTTTCTAGGAAATTTTGCACTCAATTACAAAACGCACTAGGCACCTATTGTGTATTATCAGTCGTACACCTACTTTGAAACTGTCAAGATGGCCAGTAAAAGAAAAGCGTTATGTGTTAACGAAAAAATTTGTTTGATACATGCGATAGAAAAAGGAGAAAAGAAATGTGGAAGACGTTTAGGCCTCAGTCCATCTACTGTTGCTACCATTTGGAAAAACAAAGAAGCAATTCTACAGGCGGAACTGCAGGGAGTGTCTACTAAAAAATGAAAGAAGCCAAAATTCGAAGACTTAGATCAAGCAATGTTGTCGTGGTTTAACAATCAGCGCCAGAATAATGTACCCATCTCGGGGCCAATTATTAAAGCCAAGGCTGAGAAGTTTGCCCAACAACTAGGCATTATTGACTTTAAAGCATCAGAAGGTTGGCTTGGAAAATTTAAGCACCGTTATAACATTACCTATGGTAAAATGAACAGAGAGTATTTTTCCATCTTCCCTCCATATAACAATAACTCTTTATAACGAAAAAAATACCCGGTCCCTTAAGATTCGTTAAAAAGAGTTTATACTGTAATTTAAGAAAAAAAATCTAATTTGCAACCAAATTTTTCTGGTTTCAAAGACAAGAGGGCCTACGAAAAAGTGTCTTAAGGGGGTTTTTCGCTAAAAAGTTTGGCACTGTGAGATTCCACATGTCATAAAACCCCTGTGTAACAAATTTAGTGATTCTCGTACAACATGGTTTTGAGAAATAAAAAAGACATCTTAGGCTATAACTCCGAAAGAGGGGGCCAGTTGGCAAAAATAAAAAATACGGGTCCCCTAAATTTGTCTTAAGAATCTATGCCAAATTTTGTTGCATGAATTACGGGACACTTTGTATGGGTAGCCCTATTCCAATCTAAATACTACGATTTAAAATTGCAATATTTATGAAGGCGATTATGAGAATATCTACACATGAAGATGGTATTTACGAAAGTACTAATAGCAAATCTAATGCCACTATTTTATGGTGGTTCTGTTCATAGTGGCTTTAGGACCTACGACAAGAACTAGAATGAACATCAGGGCAGGTCTAGAGGCTCTGATAGCAGGTCTTCTCCCACAGAGCCTAGCCCGAGAACAACAAAGATAGGTTAAAGGTTCCCAGTTAAGGCTAAAATGAGTAACGTAAATCTGTAACTGGCAAGCAACCAGGTGCATAGATCACGGCAAGACAACCCTAAAAACTATCAAACTTTAAATATCAGGACAGGCCATGAAAACTTTAAAACCACTATTAAATGTTTGTTATTTGGAAAAAAAACTATAAATTTACTCAACACCCTCTAGCAATTAAATGAAGTAAGTTTAATTATCTTATTTTAACCCAAGAATCTGTGGTAGTTACACGTACAGTACATATCATTGGGAAATCTATTTTAAATTTAAAATTTTTTGAGACACACTGTATATTCACATAAAACTTAAATTCTACTCGATTAAACATGTACTCACTTTGGTATGCTAGCAGCATCGATAGCTGCCTGTCTCAGCGTGCTTTCTTCCAAGAACCTTTGCTCCCATTTCGAACACTCTCCTTCCAACGTCATAATTTTTTCGTCTTTCTCCCTCAACCTCCGTTTCAGTTCTGAAGCAGATTCGTTTTCAGATCCACTGGGTGAGTCCCACCCGTTTCCCCTCATTTCCCCTTGAGCTGCCTTCGTTCGCTGAAGTTCCCTCTCCAACTGTAGCCGCAGTTTGCGTTCTGTCTGCTCCCGGCGGTCGCTGGCCATTTGGAGGGACGACAGGGCTCTTTGAAGTTGCGCCACCCGCTCTACGTACACTTGTTTTTTACGGCACTGATAAAAAACAATAAAGATATTTTTCATACATACTTAAACATTTATTATCATTCATACTTACTTCTTCTTCCAAGCGGACAACATTGCCCTGGGCGTTTGTAAGAGCCGTGTCTAGTATATCGATGTGTGTCCTTTGTTCTTGTAAGGTAGCTCTTTGGGCAGCAAGTTCTATTTCCTGTCTTTCCTTTGCTGCAGCTAATTCTTTATCTGTAATTAATTACAGATATGTTCATAGTCCCTAAATTAACCAAGTTCCGCAGTAATTGATCTCGTCTTTTTCCCAAAATAGCGGTTTAACAAATCTCACTTTATATTTGACATTTCTATAGGTACTATTTTAGATTAATAATTCAGATTGTCAAATAAACTGATAAAAATTGTTTCGTATATTGACCGATATGAAAAAATGCTTTAATAAAATAATAAAAGTTTGAATACTTGAAGAATACTTGAAGATCAATCTGATATTTCAAGGTTGGTAAAGGGAATTTACCGCAAAATACCATATCAGTTTATCTATTAGGGAGATTAGGTACCTATGTTGCATAATTAAAAAAAAGTTATAGACGTTTAGATATAAAATACAGGGTGATTCAATAATGGGACAGAGCTTAATGACAGGTTGCTGACTTCAAAATAGAACAATTAAGCCAAACATGCCTTATCCGAATGTTGCTCCTCTACACACGATGATCAGGAAGGGAGAAAAAGTTCGTTGAAAATGTCCGCCAAAACGGCTAACGCAGAAAGTTTCTGTATCATCTGGACATTCAAAATTCGCAAAGCTCAAAATCCTATCAGATCCTTCTTGCGAATTATGGGCATTTGTATATATGTAAAAACGGACCCTCCAGATCTTGCACTATATCCCGAACGTTGAAAATCCACGTCCTTCTGGATCATTTAGAAGAATGCTTATCATTAATTGAAAATGATAATGGTTTGGGATTCTGGTCTGAGCAAAGCGGAGAGGCTATCCATCACAATTTTCTGAAGTTCTGGGGTTGCTACAAGGTGGCAGATATCCGCCATCTTACATATTCAACCAACTTATTAAAGCCTGTCATTGAGTTTTCTTCTCTAAATAAACATCTAATGTATCTTTATTTTATTCCAGTAGGTCTAAAAGACCAATTTGCAATGACCTAATAGTTACAAAAAATATAGAAAAAAATCCAAAAAAATATTTAAAAATGGAGCCAGTGAACCACTACGTCCCCGTCGTTGGTTCTGGGTTAAGCTAAAAGTGGTGTTTTCAAATTCTCAACAACTGATAATAGTCTTTTATCACAAAAAGTTACTGGATGGATAGAGCGTTGAGACCCTCACAACCATTTATCTTTGTAGCCTGATTAGAAAATTTTGAAATTAGAAAATTTTGAAATTAGAATATTTTGTTTAAACAATTTCAAAATTGTTTATTGAACAAGGAAGCAAATTTCTGGTTTAAATATTCATATCTGTCTCTCAATTCTATATATATTCATGATAAGAAATATTTTTTTAAAATTCTCTAATTTTTGCACCCCGAGTCAAATTTTCATTTGTAAATTGTTATTAACAAATTAAATAATGTTGTTTGCATCAAACTATCTTCAAGATAAGACTTAGGAGAACCTATTAATATAAAACTAACGTGGTTTGGGCCCATAATATGGAATAGGTGAGCTGGGGACTTCGAACGATCGATTGGCAGTGCAAGATCTGGAGAGTCCGTTTTTACATATATACAAATGCCCATAATTCACAAGAAGGATCTGATAGGATTTTGGGCTTTGCGAATTTTGAATGTTCAGACGATACAGAAGCTTTCTGCGTTAGCCGTTTTGGCGGACATTTTCATCAAACTTTTTCTCCCTTCCTGATCACCGTGTACAGGGTGTTAGATTTGAATTTTTTTTATTATTTTTTTTTAAATAATTTCCACTGAAATTCTAAAATCGTTTTTTTCGAAAACAGTTAATTTTTTCAACTATTGCCAGGTATACCTTTTTTATTTAGAATTGAGCGTGGTTTAATAATTTCTTATTGGAAGTTTAAATTTTTGAGGGACAAAAAAGTTGTTATATCTTTACTCTAACAGAACACTACAAGTAGCACTCCCCAGAACTGATTGCAAAATAGTTATCATTTTCATAATTACCACCTCAGAAAACATAGTCATACAAACTTTCAAGACAATCGGTTCAAAGGTGCTCAAGATATTTTAAAAAAAATGAACACATTTTTTCAACTTTAACACCTTGTTGATTGAAAAAGAGCAACATTCAGATAAGGCGATAAGGCATGTTTGGCTTAATCGTTCTATTTTGAAGACAGCAATCTGCCATTAACTGCTGTCCCGTTTTTAATTAATCTCTCTGTATACAAATGTTACTGGTATTCACACTAAGTGATAACAACCACTAAAAACATATTCTTATCTTCATATTTAAATCGTTTTTGATGTTATCGGTGATTACCTATTAAAAGATTAAAATCTATAGGTTCCAGTACAGATAAGAATTAGTTAATGCTATAAATGAGTGCTGCCAATATCCAAGTTAAAAATGTTGTTTTATTTATTGAAAGAAAGTAATTTTATAACCAAATATCTTTTAAAAATGAGCAATCCTAATAAAATTATCAAGTTTTACTAACAATGTTTTAGAATTTTGTTAAAACATTTTTAAAAATTTGTTACTAAAAAATAATACTTAGGATGGATAAGTCCACTGTTCAATTTAAGCTGAGATAATAAAGAAACAAAATGTGACTTCCTTCCCAAAACTGATCTTTTTTTTTCCCAAATTCTGCTACTAACAATATTAATGCGCAGTTGTTCTGGTCGACAGACTCCATAAAAAAATAACCTTGAAACATACGCTAATATTTTCTGGAATGTGATGAATCCCTTATCCGAACAAGCAAGCCAAAAACAGGAAACCACATATGACATTAAACCTTAAATTAATCAAAAGTCTGTATCAATTTAAAAGTGTGGTTGAAAAACATGAGACTCGAAAATAATAGCGCTTCCTTTAGCGTATAATTAATTATTATTATATCCCAGATTTCTGCTTGTTGAACCGCAATATATGCTATAAACGTCTGAGACCTTTGGCAACATGTTTTTAGATAAAAAAAATATATATTTTTTGCAGTCTAGAACCATATATTACTAACTATAAGTAAAATTTTAAATTATTTTTGTTCTTTTACAAAATATACATAAAGAGTAAATATTAATCTAGCAGATCTGAAATATATTTTAAAACCATTTAGTTTTTAATAAAAATTATTTGTAATTATTTCTTTGAAGCACTGTGTTTAGTTTGTGAATCGCAGTGTCAATGACCACTGATACTGACCTACTTTAAGTGAACTACATATCAATCCACCTGATGATATATGACAAGAGAGTTATGCAGGCAAAAAACCAAGGGCCAACATTAATTTTCAGAAACGAGAATGCTGAAACATGTCACTTCTTTTTATTATACTTTAATTTATCGATTTATGAGAAGGTGTTTGTAATATAGTAGACAATTTAGAGATTTTCAGCTAGAAATGATAATTTTTACCGGAATCAAATTAGACTTTGTATAGTTCAGTATTGTGTTTTATTAAGTTTAATGTTATAGTAATACAGTCAAAGCTCCTTATTCGTGATTTCAGTATTCGTGGACCGAAAAATTGTTAACACTTTCCGTATTCACGGGCGCAAAATTCTGTATTGGATACATATTGTATTTTTTTAAAATAATGTTTATTTATTTGTTAAAATAAACAAGTAGGTATCAAAATATTTATAAACAAACAAATCTTAGTGTCGTGAAGCCAAAAGTCGCCGCTGACGCCGCTCGCTTACACGTGTCACTATGGCCTTTGAAATGTGACATTAAAAAAAAACCCGAGTGAAAGTTTACGGATGGCAAATGAACTTTGTGATTTCTTCATAACAATTGATCGGTCTATGGAAAGAAGTAATGTTTTTAAGAAGAAAATTGATAATGTCACGGCTGAATATCAATCTGAATTAAAAGGCCTTTTATAAGCTTACACTAGCTGTCCATTGGCAGGGTACGAAAATTACAAAAAAAAATATAAAAAAGAAATCAGTTTTCACGACAGCATTTGAGAAAACAAAACTTTCCATGTTTCTAAATGGCAAAGCTAACCATATGAAGTCTTTTCAAAGTACTTTTATTAAAAAAATTAAAAAACTGATAATAGAAAGAAATGGTACTCACTCTGTGTAATCAGTTGTTTAATAAGCCCCTCTCTTTTGCTCAATTCCCTTCTCAGATTGTCAGGACCACTGGAATCTGGAACAGGAGATCTGGAAAGCATCTGCGTAGACAACAATTCCACTTGCTCTCGGAGAGCTCTGTTCAGTTCTTGGTATCTACGGCAGTCGGCCTGTAGCCTAGCTCTAGCTGCACGCTCTAGTCGTTCTCTTCTTTCGCACGACTGTACCAATTCTTCGTGACCCTTGTGAACTTTCAGAATTTCTTGCTCCAACTGAAAATATCAAAAATTTTATGTTTGTCATTTTTATAGAAATATAGATCTTACCCTTTGAGTTCGTTCGACTCTTTGATAACAATTCTCCAGTTCATGTTTTAAGGCACTGTTCTCCTTTATGAGGATTTCCACCATTTCCGCAGATGGCCAGATTTCTTCTGCTTTAGATTCGTTCTCCTCCCTTCCCTTTGTAGGGGGTCTAGGCGCTGACACACCCCTCCTGAACCCAGAAAAATCGCACTTCGCCGCCCCCATTGTTGACAGGTCCGGTTGTGATTTGGATAAATTCAATTTATCCGTAGAGATTTTGCTTCTACTATTAACGGCCTGTTGAAGTGGGGACTTTTCGGACCATTTAGGATATTCGGGCGGAGGAGGTAAATTATTTATATCGAAATTAATGGGATCGAATTTGTTCAACAAATTCTCGATATTTTCGTTCTTAGTTGTACCATTGGGAGATGGGACTTTAACTTCTTTGGCTAAGTGTTTCAACACAGAGGACTGAGATAAATAATCGTCTGGAATTTCTGTAATTTCCTGCACACCTGGGTTAAGGAAGAGAAATTTACATTGGAGTTTAATAAACATGTCTGTATTTTACCTGTACTTGTAATAGATGGGGATGGGGAAGCTGAATTCCTTTTCTGTATAGGGGAAAGTTTAGAATCATTGTACAAGTTGGTTTGGTGGGATAAATAATTCGGGGGGGATATATTTGACGTCTCTCTGGGTCCTGAATTTCTGCCTAAGGTGAAAGACAGATTTTCTTGAAATATTTATTTTAGTAACAACGGAAATTAAAAAATGAATCAATTTGTCATCTTATATCATTGAGACACAAGAATCTATGGATATAAACACTAATGTTAGCAAAAGTATGTCTCATGTTATAATGAATCATTTTGCAACATTTTTATTAAGTAAACATGCATTTCCTCTGAGTCTTGACAACTGACCTTTAACAAAACAATTTATCAATTAATTAGACTAAAACTTCCCACTATTTTCAAAGGCAACTAATGATGTTACTGTACGTTTTTGGGGACATTAAACACAAATTATTTTTAAATCGTTTGATATATTATCAAGTTAATTTAAAACATATTTATCAATAAACAAATTAGGAGAAACATAATGAAAACAAAGAATATGTTTAACTTAAAAACATCACATTCCTAAAATTGACATCACAATTATTCAGGGGTCAGATTGGCGATTTAATATCCTCTATATAATATGATAATATATTATGAGCAAATGCTTCTTTTAATTATCAGTTTAAAATTATTACTTTATTTCACAGAACTGGGAGTAAAAGCTTATTTGGATTTCATTTTAAACAAAGCAAATTTCATTTGGAGACGTAAATATGTTTGAAATATATCTGGTTCTTTGAGTATAAAGATAAGCAAGATACTTTCCTTAAAAAATAGGTGTTTATATGTGACAGAATTCTGATAAACAGGTGCAAACAATTGCAAAAAATGCAGCATGAAATATTTGCAATTTCAATTAATCTCAACACTAAGTAATACAAAAAAATTTGCAACGGGAAATACTAAATTTGATACAGCACATAGTGTCATCTCAATAATTGTTTAGTTTAAAATTTAAAGCAGTGTGAATTATTATAAAATACTTTCTATGATGATATTTTATTCAGTCCAATTAATGCTATTAGAGAGGCATACTATGTAAAAAAGTTACTTAAATCCTATGACTTGCTTAATAACACTAATGGAATTTGATGGTTCACATAAAATTTTATTTACCTGTCCACGGTTCATCCCCTGCACTATGGATAATTAGTGTATTGTAAGATGAGGAGGACACATCTAACGAGCTACGATTTGAAGGTAAACTGTCCCTAAGTGAACTTCTCTTCGAGTCGTTGAGATTTTCTTGACCCTGAGGTTCTTGTCTTGGAGTATGTCTAATGACGTATTTCTCTTCATTTGAGAGGTTCTCATTCGATGTAGACACATCTGTCTCACTACCACTTAGACTTTGAGGAAAATTTCCTAAATTCAATAATTAGTGAATTTGTGAATAAAAAAATATGGAAAAAATTACCTTGGCCTACTTGCATGAATGAACGGTACCTATTATTAGACTGTTGCATTTTTATCGGTTTATTAGTATACTAAAAACTTTACCATACTTCGTAAAACTCTCAAAATCACAATGTCTAAAAGGAAAATATTTTTAATTGATATAGTGTAACTATATTACCTTTTCTAAAATTATAAATAATAAATTTCTACTCAATTATTGAACACTTAACATCTAACATGACAATATAAAGTCAGAACTACAAAAAATATATTTATAGAGGTAGGCACCTATGTAAGTAATTTTTAGAAAAATAAATAATAAGCTCTACAAAATTAGAATAAGTAGGTATTCATTTACCATTTTTAAATATTATCCAATTTAAAATTTATACTGCAAAAATGTTATTTTTTTAGTAACATTTTGATTACAATAAAAAATATGTTTATCAGTTGCAAAATATTTAATATGTAATAAAATGATGATATAAGTATGTATTTTTTATATACCTACATTCTTAGTTAAATCCAACCATTTTGTATTAGGTACCTACCTGTCGTATTTTTTTATTCATACACATTCCCACTTTTGTTCAGGAAGTCTGAATCATACTTAGTAAATTCCAGAGAATAAATTTTAAAAACAAATAAGTCCAATTAACAGAAAATCATTACATTTAAAATATACCTACTTCTACTATCTCTGTTTACATTTCCTTGATCAATGTTTACATTAAATTATATTAACGTGATACCTACATTATTTGATACAATATTAGTCATTTTGAAAATTTTATATACCCACATACGTACTACATAAAATGTTGTAACTATATTAAAAGGAATTAAATGTTTCTCTAAATTAAGTGTATTTTGAATTTAGTTATTCTTTACTTGTTAGCAATAAAGTTAACCCAGGAATAAAGTTGAAAGGTTAAAAAAATTGTTTACTTTTTAATGCTTTCAATAATTGCATATTATATGATGTTGTAATGCAAAAGCTATTTCAGGAATTTTTATGCACTCATTAAATAACCCACACAGCATTTTAGTAAAGTGGTTAAGCGAACGTGATATGTTTCTCACCTCTGACTAGGAAATTTATAATATTTACAAAAAGATTACATCTTGAACGGCAAACATCATAACACTAGGTATCTTATTTCAGTTTTAGAGCGATGTTGAGTGAAGGAAGAAAATTAGATTGGAATTTATCAAATAACTTTCACATATTTAATAAATGATACAAAATTCTATTTAAATAACCTTAATAAAAGCAAAATACACTTACAAATGTTGGAACAATCACCACACAACACTTTATTTTAAACACTATACATTTTCATGCAAAGATGTAAAAACTGATTGTGTGCCCGTACGCAAACGAGAAAATCTTCTAATGTAAATTCTCCGCAAGATGGCATATGAGCAACATTGCTGAAATTCCAAACATTCCAGTCTCACTTACTAACGATTCTAAAAAAGTTAGTTGCTCCACTGAAGCAGAACTTACCATTATTATTTTTATTTTTATAAGCAAGACGGTGAAATAAGTACGTGCCTTCATTTCTATTGCAATACTTCCTAATATGAATTTTGTTGTATCAATTGGAAAAGGTATTTTAGTTAACAATATCAATTAAAGATATTTTTTATCATTAAAATAGTCTGACTTTTAAAAATCGCGCCAAATAAAAATGATGAAATTGAATATTAAATAAATAAACTGTTAGAAAGAATGCTTATCGAATCACAAGCAATTAATCGAATTAAAATTTTTCAAATTCAGATTACGGAACATGATTTCGTACAAAAACAGCTAGGAACTAGGTAGGTACGTACTATAAAGTCATTAATGGTCATTAACATTAACACTGAACAGCGGAAAAGGTTGAAATTTGTCCTATTTTTATTACCTGTCACAATTTGCAAAGTCTGCTTTCAAATAGGTATATATTTTATTATAAATATACTATATCTATTAAAATTAAAAATCGGTTTAAAATAAGGACCAACACATAGTTACATTTTCTCAATTTCAATCCGTACTTATAGGTATAAAATATGCACAAAGCATGTTGTACAAATATGGAATAATTAGACGCATAATCTGAGTACCTACGAAGAGTATTGTTATGTTCGAATCTGAAAATAAACAGTTTGAATAAAACTTTAAAAAAAAATTAGTTAATGTAATAATGATATATGTAAAATAAATTTAATGTATGTTGTACAATGTACTTATGCTCTAGTCAGTAGTCACCTCTAACCCCTACTCTATCTAGTATCTAGACTATCTAGCAATGCTGCACATTTGTATTACTGGTTGCCTTTCACTCATCGCTACCGTACAACTGTAATCTAATAAACCAAGGCAATTTATTGTCAGGTAATTCCAATTTATTTTTGAAAAAATTATATGACTATCACTAATACCTACGTTTATAATTTTTTTAAGTAACTTTTTATTCATGATTAAGTACAGAAATATTTTTATCTGGGGAGTGGACATAAATTACTAACAAAGTATTACGAGTATTACGACTATACGTACGACGTGCTACAATTTTATTATGATGGAATTCCATGATGAATCAACCTCATTCATCGCCCTTGTTATGCATGAACTTTTTTATTGGCTATTTATTATTTAGTAATATTTGCATTCTTGGGAATTTTAATTTTGCAATATTAACCTCAATCCGCCACGCGCCGCGCCATTATTCTATGGCTAGAAATTGGCCTCAATGATTTGGAATCGAGGGGGATTATCCCTCTTTATCCTGCTTCATCTCGTGTAGGCCTGGACAGCCTTCGTAGGTGGGCCCCATCCGTCGTCTACCCCGACCGCAAATGCGGCCGGTGTAGGCGCTTTGTGGGACCTCCTTTTGTCCTGGCTGGGCCCCGCCGGCTAGGGCCCTTTCTTCTGGCGCTCTTCTTGCTTCGCCGGCTCGTCTGTGTAAACCCCGGGGGTAGTGTCATGTTTATGTGTGGTATGGTTGGGTAGGGTAGTGCGGCTATGCAGCCTGGGATGCGCTTTGCTAAGGTGGCCCT
>NW_019416327.1:1053020-1098174 GCF_000390285.2 Anoplophora glabripennis | reverse complement strand
AAAAAAACTGCAAAATTTATAAAACAGTATTTATTAGCAATTTTAATGTGGTTATTAATGTTATAAAGAGGGATAATCCCCTCGATTCCAAATCATTGAGGCTAATTTCTAGCCATGGAATAATGGCGCGGTTATTAATGTTGCATACAAACAAACAATTCTATTCACAAACTTTATATTTTCTGTTAAACCTGTTTTCTAAACACACAAACAAAATGGAAAGTTGACGGAGAAAAAACAATCTTTTAAGAATATGAATGTTTTGACATCATAAATAAATAATAAATATTTTCCTTTTGTGTGTAAACAAACATAACCCTTTTCACTATATTTAATTGGAAAACTCAATTTAATATTTACTTACCTTTTTGCCAAAACTTCCAATATTTTTCTCATACTTACTACAAATACATAATATAATCAAGAAAAACGTCATGCTAAACAAACGTGAGTCGTGAATTTCAGTGTGGAAAAGTTAGTAAAAAATTTAAAGACACTAGATTTTACATAGTGAAAAAACTTGTAACAAACGTAACAAACTTAAAGTTACTTCCTTTTCCTCACCCCGTTCTTCGTGTGTCTGGACAAGCTCTATCCCCTTCTTGTTGCGTATCTGGCAATGCTAGTTGCACAGCCATGGTTTGAGCAGCCTGATCCAATTTAACTATTCATGCGAATTTATCCGTCTGGAGCAGTTTGAGCCCTATAAATTTTTATCGAATATACACGTCTGGAGCAGTGAAAGGGTTAAATCTGCTCATCCCTATTTGCAATCTTGGGAATTTTAATTTTGAAAAATTAACCTCAATCCAACCCACAATGTGATCCAACTATATAATCCAACCCCAACCGTCAACAGGTATGTTCCAACATGAGTCAGGAATTGGTTCCGAACTGTTTGAAATGTGCATCCAACTAATTCTTGCGATATATTCAGTGAAGACACATTTAGAACTTAGCTGGCCAAACATTTCAAACGGTTGGGAACCAATCCCTGACTCTTGTTGGAACAGACCTAACGTCAACTTGTGAACCTGACGTCAAATCGTCAAATGAAATGTCATGTCAGTTGTCACTTGCAAGTTTTACTAGTTTTATTTTTGTTTGGAAAAGTTGCGGGGAATGGAAATATGTACATGAATATATGTAGTGTAATTTGAAAGTATTAAAATGAGCACTTACGAAATTAGTAAATCATCAGTATGTATATTTTTTAATGTTACTTAAATATTTATTTACTTAGACAATGCATTTTACAGTTACTGAGTTTGAAAGCAGAAATTATTCGAAAACAACAAGAACTTATCAAGACGAAGGCTGATAATGAAGTGAAAATTAAAACCATTAAAAAAAATGCTCCATTGGAAATTAAAAATAAGGGCATCGAAGCCCGACAAAAGAATGATATTACGGAAGAAGAAGAGGATTTGTTAAAGCAATCAAAGTATGTTTTTAAATTAAACTCAAATAAATTTGTAATTAACTACCAATTACTACTTTTTTATCAGGTCAATTCTAGAAGCCAAATCAAAGCTATATGATAAACTGTCATCAGGAAAATTGACAGAAGAAGAAAAAGAACACAACAAACGGTTTTTGGTTCGATTTGATAAGAAAAATAATTATGTGAGCCAAAATACTGCACCTATTGACTTTGAAGATTCAGAGCCAGAAAGATATCCAGAAAGTGATGATGAAGATCGTTACCATTCAGACGAAGATGAAGTTAGCAAACACCCTGGAGAAAAATGGTATACTTTTTAATACAAGGTGCAAGATTTCATCCTAATTTTATATTCTTATTTATATTGTAGGGTGGATTATACCGATTGCTTGGGAAGAACAAGAAAGTGTCTTCAAAAAGATCTAGTGCATTTAAAATCTAAAGATGAAGAATTAAAAAAGACTATTGAAGCAAAAAATAAGAAACAGACCTCAAGTGAAGAAAAGTTTGAAGAAGATATTAAAACAAAAGATGAGGACATAGACAAAAAGCTACATGAAGATACGAGTGATAAACCACAAGAATCTGAGCTATTATCGAACGATATGAGAAGGGAATTATTAAGGCAACAATGGGAAAAGGAAGAAGAGGATCTGAGGAATAAATCAAATATCCATTATCAGGACATTTTGTTCGGCGGTAGGATAACTTTGAAATACTTCATCGATAGAAATTGACTAATTCTTTTTAGAGGCCAGAACACATGGCGTTGGTTATTACGGTTTCTCCAAAGACGAAGAGGAGCGAGCAAAGCAGCAACAAGACTTAAAGAAATTGAGGGATGAGACAGAAGCGAAGCAAAAGAGGGCTCAAGAGCTTAAAGCTGTTCGAGAAAAACAACTGGCAGCTAGAATAAAAGCTGCAAAAGATAGAAGAAGAACTAGATTAGGACTGCCTCCCGAAGAAGGTAACGTATATTTAACCAGAGGGGGTAACCACACTACCAAAAAAATGTACATATATTGCGGAAATCTCATGATTAGCAGGGATTGCTCCACGACGATTGTTTTAAAATGATTATTTTAAATGGAAGCTCAAAATTTGTTTAATTTTTAAGTTCAATATAAATTTCTGTTCACATTATTAGGACTGTGAATTAATTTTGAGGGATTTTTTTGTAAATTCAAGGCTTTATTGTGAAAAATTTACATTTGAGTGAATAAATTTTTATTTTGTTGCTTGCTGTTGTTGAATACAATGAACGGTTTGTCACCTGATACATTTAATAGTATTTAGTTTATATATTAATAATTATCCAGGCAGTATTTTTGGCACGAAAACTAGGTATTGACTATTGCATTACCCGCTGTCAGTAAATAATATTATTGCGGAAAACTGCGGGACTGCGGGTGGTTTGCTGTCAAAACTGCAAGATCTTGCGTGATTGTAGTGATTGCAAAGGATTGCAAACGATATGTACATTTATTCCTGAGCTTGGTTACCCTTTTGATTATTAATTAATTATTAATTGAAATTTTAGACCCAGCACCGAATGTTCCACAACCAGAGGAACCGGATGAGGACAAGAAAAAACAGGAGGAATTGAAAAGGCAAGAAGAAGAAAAAGAAAGATTATTAGAGGAAGCACGACAGAAACACATCCGACCTTGGGATATAGGCAAGGAAGGGGTAAAGAAACATTATGAGATGACACAAGAGGAATGGGTGGACAAGAAAAGAGACGAGAGACCAAAAGAATTCGCTCCACCGCAAGCTTATAACAAAAGGGATTTTAGAAGTAGCGTCAAAGCATCTAATTCTGAGGACACGGACAAATCTCTAAAGTTTACTACCAAGAAATCAAGGAATAGAAATAAAAATAAAAGAAAGATGCATACAACCGATACCTCTCATGAAAAGGGGATCGCTTCCATTGTTGAAGAAGACGTCCATCAAAGTGTTGCTACTGAACCAACACCCATAGAAGATTTGTGTACAGATATAGACTTTGACGATCGACTTCTAGCGGAATATAGTAAAGCAATGCATGATATCGGAGTGGCAGATACAAATGGTACGAGTGAAAGAAAGGGAGCAGAGATTGCTCCACCACCTACATATGAATATTACGGACCGAGCGGCACTAAGAGGCCTAAATCAGCAAAACCTGAGACAAATATTCAAAATTCCATTGAAGCTGGTCTAAAATTCTTGAGGAAACAAGTTGAGGAGAAACAGAAAACTTCAAGGCATCGAATTGATTACACGTTGCCATATTAGTGCATAACTATCTCCCTTTGCATCGTATATAGTTGTTGATTCATAAAATTAAATGAAATTTTAATATGATACATATTTCGTTTATTCTTTTCATAAGGATGTTCACAGAAAATTTACAATGTCCAGGAAATATCAAGAATTCTTGAATTTTATTGAAATTATTTAAAATTCCTTTATTTACAAGTTAATGCAACTGAATGTTTAATTAAATTATTCTAAATTGCATAAACCAACCTTTACTTGGTTATAGAACTTCTCAGATTAAGAAGAAAGTTATAAACATGGGTCGGAAAATATATTCTCAAGATCAGGGTTTGAAGTTGCAGTTCCAGAAATTGATTTTTAGAATATGCTGGAACTGCTTAAAAATAAACCAAAGGGGACAAAGGTCTATGACAAAAAAATTTTGATGATACATTTTTTCCCTTATAAAAAAAATTTAATTTATTATACAAAAATCAGTTCTTCCATTTTTTATTTAAATTACTCACTTTTGAGTACATCCAAATTTTAAAGCTCTCATACTAAAAAATATCTCGTTATAATAAAAAAATGGAGCAAAAATTTCTTCCAGTTCACAGTTTTATATACCCGCCCATGAATAATTCTAGTTAACAGCACCATTACCATTGTTCCTTATAAATGATGACAACCAATGAAATACCTGTGTAAATTTTAATTTGATTGTAGTAAGGCGTTTTGGATTTATTCAAGAAAATGTTTTGAGTAATTGTAATTTCAACACCCTGTATCTCGGAAACTAAATCGACCCATATTTATGCTATTAGAATTTAGCCAATTTGTGATATTCAGATTTCAGAGAAGCAAATTTGATTTACACCCTGATTAAAAATTTTCATTTGGTGGTATATTTATATATTGGGTGGGTGTGAAAGCCAAGGAGGGGTAAGGTTATAAAAGGAAGAACCGTTCAGAAAAAAATCAATTTAAATACTTTAAATTTACCGCACCGGAAGTATGTTGGTACAAGTGACCATTGACATTTAACCCAGGTTTGCCAACATTAAAAAACAAGATTTCTTCTCGGTCCGTCTGCGTTTTGTTGCACGTGGATTATAATAACTATAAGGTAAATTTGTTATTAAAACGATTTGTGCTATCAATTTTAGTGTATTCCTTTATTGTGGTTAATATTAGTCATACACCAGAAAATATATTTCTTGAATCATTACTTTTTTTTCAATATTAACCTCTTTTCTATTTACAGGCAACATGGTAGCCCAAAAGAAACAGAAAAAAGCTATTGAAAGCATTAACAGCCGTTTGGCTTTGGTTATGAAATCTGGCAAATATTGCCTAGGATATAAACAAACCCTTAAAGTAAGTAGATATTTTATTTACAATACTACACGATTAAAGGATACTTGAGCCCCTACAAATTAATTGTAAACCCACTGTGTTTAATTTTGCAGTTTGAATTGTTAGGAATATTGTAGTTTGAATTGTTTGTTTTGAAATTAGGATTAAAACTTATTGTAAAAGGATTACTATTGTTGGAAGACTTAACTGACTCAAAATATATATATGTATACATATTTATAAACGTTTAAATTTAAGATTTTGGAGGTGAATGCATTCTTCAAATATTAATTAATTTTAACATAGGTACTATTTTGCTTTATGAATTAAAAAATAATGATAAACTTACCTAATTGCAGTATAGTTCTTAATTTTTTGCATGTAGGTACACTGGTAATATTCTACACCGAATTGAACCTATAATTAGCACTACCTTGTGATAGTAGACATAGTATGTGTTCTCATTGCTCAAAATAGCGAACAAACAACTATAACATTTATAATAAAAATGTTTTGAAAAATTAAGTCACGATAAATTCGTTATTTCATCTTTTCATAATAAATGATTTACATTTTTTATAAAACTATAATTTTTCTTGTAGACTCTACGACAAGGTAAAGCCAAACTTATCATCATTTCCAACAACACACCTCCACTTAGGAAATCAGAAATTGAATATTATGCTATGTTGGCCAAAACTGGAGTTCACCATTACACAGGAAATAATGTCGAACTAGGCACAGCGTGTGGTAAATACTTCAGGGTGTGCGCTATGTCCATCACAGATCCAGGTGATAGTGACATTATTAGGTCGATGCCTGCTGGTGATGGAGGACTACAGTAAATAATTTAAGTCATTGATAATTTCTAAATTTTTATTTCTATGAATGTAAATTAAAATAGAAAAGTTAACAGTGTTTCTTAATGTTCCAATCTCTTAAAACCTAGATTTATTAGATTTTTCATTTAGGATAAAATATTAATCAGTTAAAATTAGTTACATTTTACAAAAAATATGGAGTTTATTAACTACATTCAACTATTAATTTACTTTAACTTATTAGCTACTTAGAACTACAGTAAAACCTCCCTTTCCGGACACCTCCCTTAAACGGGCACCTCTTTTAAGCGGATACTTTTCATGTGGCGGAAAGATTCCCTATATTTCTCTTTAACCCTTTCGCTGCGCAATACGTCTAAACGTAACTACCGCTCCGTGCGCGAAAGTTTATCGCGTGCGAATATATACGTCTGGAGCAGTTAGACCACTTACAGTTTTACATTATGTTGTGTTAAATTACGATTTATGATCAATTTTACGATTTTATTTTGAATAAAATACAGTATATATGTACTAAATAGAAACTGAAAGAAACATGAACAATTTTGGTATAATTACCAGCACCTCTTTCCATAAAAATATTTGTCACAATCGGTATAAGCTCGCCCGCAAAAATTCGCCTTACCAATTGCAATAACCCAGTCACTAATGCGCATGATTGCGAATATATGCAGTTTGAGCAGCCTGATCCAATTTAACTATTCATGCGAATTATGTCTGGAGCAGTTTGAGCCCTATAAATTTTTAGCGAATATATACATCTGGAGCAGTGAAAGGGTTAACAATTATACCTCTCTTGACCGGACCCTCTTTTGTAACGAAGTAAACCTCTTTAGGACGGACACGAGCGACATAACTTTAAAATGCAGTACCGATCTCGAATTTCAAGCATATCATAAATAACATGGAGAATACAGAATCTGCTACCCAATTGGGGATTTCTCATTTACAACAAAATTATCAGTTTATGAAAGTTTACTTGACAACAAAAAGTGAAAATGTCGTTGAATTATAATTTGAACTCAAAATATTTTAGCATTTTTCATTAAGCTTGAGAATTTTAGTTTCATTACCTACTTGCAGGTGTTATTTCTTCTGCAATTTATTTGAAAATGTCCGTTTCTAGTAAAATTTTACATACAAATTTTCCGTCTTGTTTTAAAATAATTATGTTGATGTACATATAATAAAAAAATAAATACTTATTAATGCAGATTTAAAAAATTTTTTTAAATCATTTAAAATTTTTAATAAAAAGTGTTCATTACTGTGTTTAGTTTGTGAATCTCAGAATCAATGATTTCTGACATTCACTTAGTTTAACTGAACTACATATCAATCCACCTGATGTGATATGACAACAGGGTGTTAGGTGGCCAAAAATTGAATGGCCAATACTAATTGAGTGGAGTAATGGCCGAATATGCTACTATACAGGGTGTTTTTAAATGTAGTAGCAAAAGTGGTACCAGTGAATGTAGAGCCAAAAATAAGAGGATTGAAGTAAAAATACCTTGATGAAAGTTGCACCCCTGAGGCGATATACCCTCTTAAAGGAGGATATTGAAATTCACATTTTAATTTTTTTCTTTAACATGAGGAATGCTAGAGACACAAAACTTGGTATGAGTATCCTACTAATAAAGAGAACTTTACAATATTTGTTCGATCATTGGCGTATTTTATAAAGAAGTGAAAAGTCAACCCCATTGCAATATTTTGTTAGAAATTTTTTATATGACAAATTATTTAAAAATATTTATTGGGAAGACATGATTTATTGCGCAACTTTTTTACCTCTTGTAATTTTTCGATAAAATTGAGTTTTCTATTAAAAAAATTAGATGCGTCATCATTCACTAAAGGGGTACCTAACTGCGAAAATTTGTAAAAATAAAGTAGGCGGATGTCATAACAAATAAATTGTTATTTATCATATTAATAAATTGACACTTTCTGTCAACCAATAATTAGTACCAATTGATTAATTTATTATCAGATAATTATGGCAAATAATATTTATACCAATGACGAACATGTCGACATGCTCCAAGTGTTTTTCGAATCCAGAAAAAATAGTAACGCAGTAAGATTATACCACTGAAGATATCCAAACCGACCGATTCCTCATAGATAAACATTGGCCTCGGTGGAAAGAAGGCTTTGCGAAACTGGTAAAATTCAGCACAATCGTGAGGGTGTCGGAAGAAGGCGTAATGTCCGAACTGTTGAAATTTAGGAAGCTATACTGGAACATCTAGAACAAGACTGGTACAAGCACAAGACAGGTGTCCATGTCCAAGCAACTGCAAGTTTCTCACAGTCTTGTGTGGAATGTAGCTCATGAAAATATTTTATACCCTTTTCACCATCGACCCGTGCAAGAATTAATATTTCCAGGCATGACTTGCACAATGGGGTACCTGCACAAAGTACACTTGCCGTTAGAGAACGGTTAAATTTAAATTACCCAAATCGCTGGATTGATCGTGATGCCCCCGTTTGTTGGCCTGCACGTGCACCTGATCTAACGCCTATGGATTTCTTTTTGTGGGCACGTAAAAAAAATATTGTTTATGCCACTCCTGCTGCCTCCTTAGAGGAACTACGCTTAAGAATATTTCAGGCAGCAGATGACCTTCGTAATAACCAAGAACTGTTTGTGCGAGTGCGTTATAACTTCAACAGATGTATTAGGTTATGCTTGCAGCAAAATGGAAATTATTTCGAGAATAATCTTTAAATGTAATTTTACATTTCTTGTTTTTCGTTTGTATTAAAATTTTATTTCAGATAAATAACTACCTATTGCATGTCTCATCATAAGATATCAAACATTTTTCATTAATTAATAGCAAATATTCTTAGTTATTATTAAATTACCAGCTTATTGACAAAAAGTGTCAATTTATTAATATGATAAATAACAATTTATTTGTTGACATCCGCCTACTTTATTTTTACAAATTTTCGCAATTACCCCTTTAGCGAACGAACGCATCTAATTTTTTTTATTAGAAAACTATCGGCTTTACCAAAAAATTACAAGAAGTAAAAAAGTTGAGCAATAAATCAGTCTCCCCAATAAATATTTTTAAATAAATAATTTGCATCATATAAAAAATTTCCAATAAAATATTGCAATAGGGTTGACTGTTCCGTTTCACTTCTTTATAAAATATGCCGATGATCGAACAAATATTGAAAAGTCGTCTCTTTATTAGTAGGATGCTCATACCAAGTTTCGTGTCTCTAGCATTCATGTTAAAGAAAAAAATTAAAATGTGAATTTCAACCCCCTTCTTTAAGAGGGTATATCGCCTCAGGGGTGCAACTTTCATGTAAGGTATGTTTACTTTAATCCTCTTATTTTTGGCTCTACCATTCACTGGTACCATTTTTGCTACTTCATTTAAAAACACCCTGTATATAACGCTTGTTTTGCAGTGTATTGGTGCGAATTTCGTGATTTTCTGTGAAGTATTTAGTTTTTACTGAAATCACGATAAAATTTGTATAACAGTGATAGTGGTGTTTGTGCGTCTTCATTCTTAAAATTCTCAATGAAAAGACAAAGGAATAAAGAAAGATGACCAATGGGAATATAAAGTCTTCAAACCCTCACAATCCTTTATTCTAAAATTAATTATATACGAAGACTAGTTTCGACGTCAATATTACACCTCATCTGGAGCTCGATTCTTGACGGTGAAATAAGAGAATGCTCCCTAGGGAACGTTCCCTCATTTCACTCTACTACTGTTCTATCAGAAAATTCATAATGTATTCTCGACACAAAAGGATCGAGCCATGAAAGTGAAGAACGAGGAACAATGTTGTCAAATGTACCGACCAATCAGAAAGCAGTGAATAGGCGGTAGAATGAAAACTAGTGATGAGCTAGTCATGAAATAAGTGCTACTTTATTTAGAGTTATCGTTATTTGTCTGTCAGTGTCAGGTGCAGTCTAAAAAGGAAAAGAAAATGGAAATTAATAAAAAATTGAAGCTAAATCCCGTAAGTTCTAAACAAAAAAAAACTTCTAATAGAATATATTGAGGGTAAAAAACAAATGTATACTGGAAAGTTATCACTCGGTTAGTCTAGAGAGAAAACGAGGGCTAACTGGGAAGAACTTACAAATATTTTAATACTATATTAGGCAGATCCATTTTATTTTATTATGATTTTATTCGTGTATTGTACAATCCTTCAAGTAAATACAAATTATATGAACGTTTCCTCAAATTTCTCGAAGGATATCACCACAAAACAGTAGCTGGAGATATTACGACAGATTGCGAAATTCGTAATTTGTGTAATATGTCAAAAAATATAGGGTTAGGTTTAATGATCCCTGCTCGTTCCCCCGAAAATATCGGTAGAAGGAATAGGGAACAATTCTTCTACCATTACTCAATAGAACACCATTCAAGAATACCGATTAATGGGTTTTAGTAGAGACACGTACCCTTTCTCTCAATCCTACTCCCTATAATTCAAGAATAAAGTCCCTGGTCATACAAGGATATCCTTATATGATCAACAGTAGAGTATGAAAATTAAAGTTTAACCCTTTCGCTACGGCTATAATATAATTTTTTCTGCTTGCCACTTACATGTTCATAAAAACCTATTTAATTAAAATTAATAAAATTAATTGTGCATCTCCTTTATTACCATAACTTACTTAAGGACCATCCTGTATAATATCCTAAATACCTTAATTCTTCTTGTGCGATTGAGAATCCAGATGTCACTGACAAAAAAAAACGTCATAAAAACTAGATGTTTATTAACGCCATAATATTTACAATAATTAATCATACATTACTTGCCCTTAGATTATTTAAGTATGGACTGTTCTTCGTTATAAATAAAAAACTGCAAACTACGGGAGTAATTAATATTACAATTCATACAGAGTCCACCAGGACATTAATCCTTCCAAGGAAATATAATTTATACTATCAAAATGATACACAACCCAGTTCCTCTGTTAAACACAACATTGTGCTGTACTGACTAAAAAAAAGGCAGAACTGTACATCCTTACGTTGCTACGAACAAATTGAATAAATAAAATAAGATTATTGTCAGCATCTATTAAAAAAACAGTACATTGTAAAAAAATAAGAAGAAAAACGGGAGGAAGAGGATGGCTTTCTATACAGTGGGGATCTGAAAAAAATGACAGGACCAGCTCTCATCGGGACAAGGACAAACTTCTTTCTCTCTTCGTATCTCCGGCTCCGTGTTCTCCCAGTAGTTGCTGGGGCGAGATTTTCTCGAAAAATGGATGCTGTAAGGCCTCCTTCAGTGTGATCCTTTCTGACGGCTCGTATTCTAACATCTTGAAGACCAAATCAAACAAGTAGTTGTGGTCTGATTCGTCGCTCTGTTTGT
This sequence comes from Anoplophora glabripennis, assembly GCF_000390285.2. Lineage (NCBI taxonomy): Eukaryota > Metazoa > Arthropoda > Insecta > Coleoptera > Cerambycidae > Anoplophora > Anoplophora glabripennis. Next base: position 1,086,882 of record NW_019416327.1, on the reverse strand, counting down.
ACCTCTGCAACAAACAAGAAAATGACAAATATCACATTTCATAATAAATAAAATACAATATTACATTTTTTCCAGTGGGGTTGGAATTAAATATTGAATTGGCCTGCAAAAAGTCGGAATTTTAACTCTGTAGATGGATTAACTGACATGCAGCATATTGATGTTAAGGGGGAATTTCTGAGTAGAATTTTTTTTTAAATTTCTTTTTTGCTCATCTTAAAATTTGTACTCTTAAGAATATTGTGTGTAACCTTCATACTGGAATTTTAATAATTGTGGAAGTTATCGACAATTTACTGGAATGTATTAGGCATCAAGATAGGAAGAAATGCTGATCACCATTGATACCTTATCACCACAACATGATAAGGGAGGATTTAGCGGAGGCAGTCACGAATCACTGCAGAAGTTGGTGCCACTGCTGCGGAGGGCTTACTCTATGGTCCAGGTATCGCAGATTAACGGTTGAGTAAAAAAAAGTTACCTCAATGTAATGTTACACAGGGTGTCCCGAAAGTAGCGGGCAATATTTCTACAGGGTGTTCTATGTCAGAAAAGACTTCCTAAGGAAATTATAGCCACTTAAAAAGGGCAACTGATGGTTTTTTCTAAATAACTCTGAAATCAGTTGAGATAAATTTATAAAATTTGGTAATTAGCTTAACTCTTGCGTGCTGTCCTCTACTAAAACGAAATTTACAAATTTTCATCACATACGTTCGAACACTGAGGGGTAACATTTACCATAACTTTTTTATGCGTCGACTTTTTTGACTTTTGACTGAAAAGTATTCAGAGTTTTTTTAATAAAAAAAAGGTACTCTTGGTAAAATGTTCCATTTGTGTGTAAAATCCGTTTAAAAATAATGTTACATGTGTTAATCACCGGGAATCAAAATTGTCAATATTTTTTATCATCATTTTGAATAGGCATTGACAGTTCAATTATTTACTTCTTGTGAATTGTTATTATCACAGAAATTTATAATTTTTAATAAATTATTATTTGACAAAGTAAAAAAAAAACAATTATAATTATTAAGTAGTAATAAACTAATAAAAATAATTGAAAACCACACTATTGTCTTATCTTTATCTCGATAGTAATTTTTACAGCAATGCTCAAACGGATTTCCATTTTGCTGAATACATTTTTCAGTTCCGACATCAAATTGCCCGAGAAGAACTTAAAAATTCAAAATTATTTTATCTGATTTGATTTTGTAGCGTAAACTACAGCCTTCATCCTACCCCACAGAAAGCAATCTAGAGGATTTAGGTGTAGAGACCGAGGTGGCCATGGAATGGGACCACCTCCACCTATCCACCTGCCAGGAAAATGATCGTTTAACCAATTTATGACATTATGGGTAAAATGAGGTAGTGCCTCTTCTTGTTGATAGTGTAATGTTAAGCGTACGTTTAAAGGTGTATCATCCGATAGTTCTTTTATATCATTTTGTAGAAAGTTTAAGTATCCTTCTGCATTCAGACAAACGGGAAAATGAATTGGTCCAAGTAGCTAGTCCCCTAAAATTCCTGTCCACGCATTTATTGCAAATCTATTTTCAAAATTTGTGCGCCGTATTGCCCGTGGATTATCGTCTGACCGGAAGTGGGTATTATGAATATCTACTAGCTCTACATTCGTAAAATATTGCATTTTCGACTGATAACAATTCACAATGAGTAAATAACTGAATTGTCAATGCAAATGACGCCAAACGCATTTTTGTTATTCAGAACATCCGACAATAAAAAATATTGAAAATTTCGATTTCTGGTGATTAACAAATGTAACACTATTTTTAACAAAACATTCTACCAATATGAACCAAGAATAACTTTTTTTTACTAAAAAATTCAGAAATTTCAAACTTTTCAGTCAACACATAATAAAGTTATGGTCAATTTTACCCCCCCCCCCACTTCGTTTTTGTAGCGAACTGAGCATGGAAGTATTAAGGTAGTTACCAAATTTTATAAATTTATCTCAACTGGTTTCGGAGTTATTTAGTAAAAACCATTATCAGAGTGGCCGTTTTAAGTGGCTATAACATCCTTAAGGAAGAATTTTTGGTACCACGTTTATATAAAAAAAAAGTAATCTTTTTCGACATAGAACACTCTGTAGAAATATTGCCCCCTAATTTCAGGACATCTTGTATATTATGTAATAATTATGAATTATTTACAGAAGTTGATTTTTCCAAAAAGTGAAGAATATCATGTGTAAATATTATTATCTTGACATTCCAGGTACTGTAAAAGTTATGGGCATTTACCGAGAAGCTGACGAGTGGCGAAGTTTCAAGCACGTCGATTTTTTACTAAACTTCAAATGCGATTATCTCAAAACATACTATTCAAAGACGTTTCTCAAAATATTCAGAAAACGGCTCAACTGTTTCCTTCCAAAATTTGACACATTTTTTCGAAAAGGTTTGGTACTTACATAGGATTTTTTTTTATCAAGCCAGAAAGGTCAGAAATTAAGGTTGAAAAATGAATTTCGTGAAAATTTGTTTTTTTTTTTTTTAAATCCTACGCTGCGAAGGGCATCATACATTACAATTTGAGCATCTTTTTGAAATTTTTATAATTTTGTCGTAACTTGGATAAAATCGAATAGATAGATTCTGAGATGATAATTCCTAAAATTCACCTATTTTTTCCGCTGTCTGCTCAGATGTTCCCCCTTAATATAATGGGACATAAAATTGCCACGTGTATTAGTGATGATCGTTCATGAACGATCCGGTCATAATCTTCTAAAAGACCGCAAACTGAGTGCCTGCAGATCTGAACTGGAGAGGTGGTGTTGATACAGAATGAAAGCCACGAAAGATCGACTCTATGATCTATGATTGGGTATCGATACTCTGTAAGTTGGTATTGTATGTTTGTGATCTGAAATCTAAATACTGGACACTCTAGTCTGAAGCGGATGTAGTTGCACATTCTAAACTTATTTCATTTTTACGAGTACTTGCAGAATTATTATTCGTAAAATCTTCACTAACTGCCACTGTGGGGTGAGCTAATTTTAAATGTCAAATTAGACTGCCAATTGCTCCACTTTTAAAAGACATAATTTTGGAACAAAAGTTGGATTTTGCCTTGTCACCAACAGTTCAAAAAAAAATTCCATACACTATGTCTTTTTTTGGTTTTAAGACATTTTTTACATTTTAACCAACAGTGGAATATAATACACCTAGCGAACTTGCCTCAAAGACTGCTGTTATAAAACTAAACTAGATAAAAATTGTTTTAAATTTTGAGATATAGTATAGGCGCTTTTAAGGGCTCCAAGAATTAAATACGACACAAAATCTGTGTCTTCTATCAAAATTACTTCTTTACCCTTTATTAGCAATTTACTTACTACAGTCCGTAAACCTTAAGAAATTTGATATTTGCAATAGGAAGGAGTATAAAGCTAATTAACTTACCATGAGAGGCTTGCAATTGTCTCTGACGTATCTTCCTGCAGAACTCTTCTCATCCCACTCCAATTTTCCCCTATAAAAATATTTAGTTTTTGTCTTTCGAGCCATCCTACAAAAATAATCAGGATTATTGCAATTCGCGAATTATTAAAAGTATTTACAGACCTGACAGGAATTTCACCTAGAATTCGTTGCATCATAGCGAGATGTTCTCTATTATCGTGCGTTTGGAAAAGAGTTATGCCGAGGTACAATTCAAATAGGATACAACCTATCGACCATACATCACAAGGCTGTGACCACCCTAACTCTAAAACACAAGAAAATATTGTATTTTTTATATTATTGAAAATAAAAAGTCGCGTAACATTTTTCCTTTTATTTTTCTCATATTCAGTTCAAACGGGCACTAATGAATTAAAAATTAACTTTTCAAAATACGGTAATTTTCATAAATGAAATACTGTACAAAATGCTACATAAGCTCAATTTGGTATGATCTAAATAAGAATCTAAGTACTCAGCAAAGAACAATGTTAAAAAATCGGCATTTTCTGCCCATCCGGGGGAAAGTGTGCAATGCTTCCTCTTTTTTTTTTTTTACTAATTTTGGGGTGCTGAATACGAATCCGTCATTCTTATCGGCCAAAAATGTCAGGAACACAGAACGCCCCCTTTTTTTGGAGGTGTATTGGAGTTGACATTGTAACTTGCAATTATTAGTGGTTCTAGGAGCGGTTAATTTTTGTACGACTTTATACTATAAAAACACTGTACTTTGATAGCTAAGCAGAAAAACACCAATCCACCCTCTCACCCCTTCCTAAGAAGGGATTATTTCAATATAATTGCTATCCAGTTATTTTTTTTGGGTTATCCAGGGGAAAGTGTGCAATGCAATTTTATTGATTAGTTTTTGAGTGTCGAGTACGAATCCGTCGCCTTTATTGCGTAAAACTGCCGGGAACACAGTAAAAACACCACTTTTTGAGGGTGTTCTCATTCAGGTCATTTTTCTGCTTAACTATCACAGTACAGTGTTTTTAAAGTATAAAGTCATACAAAAATTAACCTAGAACCACTTGTAGTTGCAAGTTATAATGTCAACCCAATACACCCCCAAAAAGGGGAGTTTTCATTGTGTTCCCGACATTTTTGGCCAATAAGAATGACAGATTCGTATTCAGTATCCCAAAAAAACGCCTATTTTTTAAAAATTTGATTAGTTACAGCGCTGTCACTGAAAGCACGATATAACACATAGACCCGATGATAAGACTTTAAGATACTACGAGGGTTGCATTTTATATTTCGGGAACAGAAAACAGAAAAGAAATTAATCATCGTATGCGGCTTTATTGTTTTTCAAAACATTCTCCATGAAGATCAACACACTTCTGTATGCACTTGAATCAATTTTCTAAGCACTTTTCCATTCCGATTGAGGTACCTCCAAAACATGCATTTTGAAGGCAACAACAGCTTCTTCAAGCGTTGAAAAACATTTAACTTTGTAATTTATTTTTGATGTGCAGGAACAAAAATGTCATTGAGTGCCAAATCAGGGCTGTACGGCAGATAACTCATCAATTCGATTTTTTCAGTTCTCAAAAACGCCTCTTGTTTGAGCCGATGTGTGAGAACTCGTATTGTCTTGGTGGAGAATGATGCGTCTCTGGCGGTTAGTTTTACTTATTTTGCCAAAGTCTTCTGTCAATGTGTACCATTCAAAATTGACCGTTGAAAGACCCACACAGTCAACTGTTGTTTACTTTCGAGTTCATACGTATAAATCCATAATTGTTACAATCCATACGTTACGAAGTCATAGAGGTGTTTGAAGTATTGCAATCATATTTCTTGAGTATTTCTTTCAAGCAATCGATATAAGCCTTTTTTTGAGCGTTTATCAAATTATGTGGGATCTAACGTGAAAAAATTTTTTTGACGGCCTAATCAAGCATTATTGAACGCATACCCAAGGGCGCCTCAATCTTATGATAAGTTACATGACGATCTTGTAATATTAGCTCAGGTCCAGTATCAATGTCTTCTGGAACAATAATTGATTTTGGACGATCTTCACGAAATTCGACGGTGAACGACCACGGTCACGATTGAATTCCGTATACCACCGATATACAGTGACTTACGATGCTGTTTTATCCCCGAAAGTCAAATTAAGTTCAACGATGCAGTGTTGTTGAGATAATCCAGGTTGAAAGTAGTAGAGTATAATTGCAGGGAAATGTTCATGACTTTAATTACATTTTTTGGCCGAATAAATTTTTCAAATCACTGTAAACAACACCAACAGTGCCTGTACGTCAAAACGTTATTAGTAAGTATACAGACAAAAAGTCGAACTTTAAGATCAGTACGTCGGTTGTCAGATGGCAGCACCAGGATCGTCCATTCCCGAAATATAAAATGCAACATAAATTTGATAAAACAGGTTTCATGTTTTAGTAATCCTAATATACACATAAAATAAAGTCATAAAATAGCCCAATTAAATTTTTGTTGACCATATTTCACAAGAGTTTCTACTAAAAAATATTAAAGTGCTGGAATGAATACATCTTCACTGGAAACTTTAGAATTAGAAACTTTTGTTACATTTAATGTAATGTGTAATTTTAAAATATGGATTAATCACAACGAAACGCTGATGCAATTATTGACTTTATCGACAAATCATAAGTTAGAATTATTTACGTCTATCAGAATATGCTATAAAAACATAGTCATTTTCTCTACCAATCCTTGGGAAAAATTGTACAAAAAAAAAATTAAAACAACCCATCACTTGTATTATAATACTGATTAAATCATGTATTATCACTGCAAGTTGTACATTTTTAATTTTTCTTACGTTTATAAAATATTTAGACTTTATAGTGTTAATTAATAGCGTGACATATACAGGTTATTTCTGCTAAGCGCATTAATAATCATTCTCTAAAAATAAATTCCTAAAAGTGTTTTTCTGTAGTATTTATATCCCTACCTCAAATATGACCTGAAAATACGGATTATTTTTGCATCGAATGACTAATTGAGATTAAAATCATCAGCGTGTGAAAAAAATATACAGGGTGTAACTTTAAGTAAAGACCTCATTAGGGGTAGTAGTATAGAATATTAATACTAATAGAATACTGCTAGAATACTAATCTGAAATTAATTTCTCTTAAATCAAGTAGATAGTCGAGTTATAATTAGTTTTTTAAACTGCACACAAATTTAAAATTATTATTACTAATCTAATAACATTTGAAATACTTTTCATTTCAAGTTAAATAAAAACATTTACTATTTTCTTAAAGCACTGTGTTTAGTTTGTCGACCTCAGAGTCAATGACCTAGTTTAGGTGAACTATATAACAATCCACCTGATATGATATGACAACAGGGTGCTAGGTGGGCAAAAAACAAAATGATAATGTTAATTGGGTAAAAGGAGAATAGCTGTGTATGTGGCCTTATTTTATTTACATTTACATTTATTTTACTTTACTGTTTAACAGCTTACCTGATGTCTTTACTGCAAACAAAATAGAATTTGTATTGTGCAAGCTTGTGTTTTGTTAATTTTATTGTAAATTTTAGGGGATATTTAGTGATGTGTTTGTTTATATTACATATTTGTTAAATATCTGAATATTACGAAAAAATAAAAATAGAAAACAAGAAATACAAGACATAACAATGTATGCCGTAGCTAACTCGATATGTACTCGCGTGACTCGAGCATACGGTGTTTCAAGGTTACATCAGTCAGTCCAGTGATTAGTTCAAACAAATTACACTTGCAGAGAAAAACAATTCTTACCTGGACATTTATAAGTGGAAGTGGTAAAGGGGGCTTACAATAAAGGTAAAAAAAATAAATGCATCAGCAGGGGTGGCGGAGGGTTGATTTGGGGGCTTGAAAAATTGTGTTGTGATTTTGAAGTGGACTGTATTTTTCTTGTATGATGTGTTTGAATGGAATGAATGATTTAATTGTTATATTATGGTTTGCTTTTTACAAGTTTTGGAGTGAACTGCACTCTAAAATGTCTGTGTTGTAATTGTGGCTAGATAAGAGATATACAGTGCTTTCGAAAAGTAACGAATAAATTCATTATTTTTTAAATTGAGAAGTTTTCGAAAAAATACCTCGTCACTTCCTAACACATTGTATCATTGGGATTTCTGGTGAAAGTTGCCGTCAAACAAAAGAGTTGTAAATCATGCAAAAATCTACAACTTTTGTCGAGGTCACTTTTTAAAATAACTTCAAACTGTCCGAGAAAAATGTGAAAAACTGTATTTTTTTCTTATTTTTTGTTTATTTCCGCAAAAATAATTTAATTTTAACGAAACTTGGTGAAAGTATACCTTTCTGTGTCTTAAATAACCACAAATTTTTTTAGACAAAAAAATCAAGAAGTTTACGAGATATTCATTTCTTCCCGTCTGAAACACTTTTTTTTTCAAAGAAAAATTCTACTTAGAAAAATCATCGTACAGAGTTCTGCCAGTGATTATTTTGTTTTGTTTTGACATACTTTTTGGTGAAATAAAAAAATCTGTAGTCACAGTTCAAAAATGCAAAAAAATAAAAAAATGACTTGTAACAATGAATTTTTCAGTAATTGTTCATAATTTGAAAAAAAAAAATGAATTTTTCTCGGAAAATTGAAGGTTATCTTAAAAAGTGAACTCTACAAAAGTTGTAGATTTTTGCATGATTACAACTTTTGTATTGGATACTTTTTTGTTTGACGTCAACTTTCGCCAGAAATCCCAATGATACAATTTTTCACAACCTTTCAACCCCCCAAATCAACCCTCCGCTACCCCTGCTCTCGCATTTATTTATTTTTTCGGTTTATTATAAACCCCTTTACCATTTCCACTTATAAAAGTCCAGGTAACAATTTTATTTTTTTCCCTCTAAATGAGTTATTTCGATCGTTCTAGATGTGATATGAAAATTATGAAGAAAAAGCTTAAAAAATCAATTTCAACAATGTAACTTGAGAAAATTAAATTATTACATTCATTTCTAAAGGTCAAAGGTAACCTCTGTATAAATATCACCACCATTCAAAATTACACCCTGTATATTGTAAAATTTCCTGTTGCTTGTTATATCTTCAACACACACACATATTAAGGATCATAAATAAAAATTAATTATTTCCTGCAGAATTAATAAATATTTCGAAGTTTGGTCCATTATCTATAATTAACTTGGATTTTCCAGTGTTGTGAAAAATTATAAATAAGTAGTAAGTCTTCCTTGAAAATATAGAAACAAAAAATCCTTTGAAGTCAACTGAACTTAAAATATTTTTGTCCAATTCTTATTAACCGTTTCCGCTTCTATATCATACGCCTCTAACTAGTTTTTAAATTCTATTGAAAGATCAATTACTCACCTAATATAACTTCCGGAGCTCTATAGTGACGAGTGGATACAATCGTACTATGATGCTCATGATCAAACGTCGCACTACCAAAGTCAATTAACCTAACATCAGTTCTTTTCACTCTTTTTACATCTCTCCTCTAAAACAAAACACGAAAATTCATCCAAATGACGAAAACGGACATTGCCTTACTCACCTTTTTACTATTATACACTAAGTCGTAATCCGAATCGACAAACAATATATTTTCCGGTTTGAGATCGGTGTGTGTTAGTTTGTTATCGTGTAGAAATTTGACGGAGTAACATAATTGGTATCCTATGTGCCGCACCTGGTCCAACGGGTATGGCTGGTAGTTGTTGTCTTTCTGCAAAAGACGTTGGAAAAGGTAAAATTGAGTTTTTGTAACTGTAGGTCTGCATTTTAGTATGTCAAAAATTTTACGATTACTATTTAAATCTCGTTAAGTATCATTTATAATTCATTTTGGACTTTCGGTTAGAATTCGCTTGAATAACAGACCGCATAAACATTTGATTCAATTTGAATCATGAATACCTACGGAAAGCATAACAATGATATTCACAGAAAAGTGGAAATTAATATTATTCTCGCTGTGAAAGTATGATTTCATTTTGATCCTAAAATATAGCTTACTATTTTTAAGATAAACAGAACTATCTAATTTTAGAGATTTTCAGTGTTTATAAATAAACTTTTATGATGGCAACACTTATTGACTTTTTCATTTTTTTTTAATCAATGGATATAAAAAATTTATACATTAAAAAATTTGAGTATGTAGTAACATTGAAAATAATTCTAAAATATCTTTTAATAAGTGAAGTTATACCGGGTGTTTTCTAAGGCTATGTTATAAATTCAACGGGTTGTTTCTTGGACTATACTCAAAATAAAATCTTACCGGACAAAAGCATTAAAAACTTATTTATTCAAACACAAATTGAAGCTGTTTGGTGCAGATTAATGAAACTTGAGCTAATAAGGTCAAGGTAAACACTTTATAATTTCGACACCAACGACTGTATCGAAAATTTGATAAGCTCATTCAATTCTCAACCGCGTCTAAGAAAAAAGATTTTTTCCATTTTATTCCAAGGACAACTATTTTTTTTATTTAAAATAAGCTTACATCGCTTAATAAATCGAAAATAACATCAAATCTAATCGTTTCACAAGAAAAATGTAAACTAACTTGTTACAAATAGAATTTAAGATTTTTCAGGAGCCCCCCTCCCCTTGTTATTCCTTAAAAAATAAAAATGTACCCTAATGGAATTATAGTTTTTCACGATTGCACTAGTTAAAATTATACAGGTTGTCCAGGAAATGGTGAGAAATCTCAGATATTACCAACTCATAAAATATACCATTACTTTTTTTTTCACTATTATAATTTTTTTTAACGAGAGTGGATCAAATTTGCTACTTATATGTTTTCGTGTAACTTATTACTATTTAAGCAATTCAATGTTTTATCCTTTTTTTAATAATTTGAAAATATTAAATTTGTAAACAAGGGCATAGGTAATACTAAATTATGGGATACCAACAAATGAAAACATTTAGTACTAGGTGTTACATATTTGCTGTTAACGTTTTGATAACTTCAAACAGCTATAACTTTGTTAACTTAAATGGAACACCATGTATTTCTTTACTCTGTCGTATGCAGATTGAAATTTCCTTTCAAGCCATATAATCATTCTTAGGGTTGCCGTTGCTACTTTTTAACATATTTGCAATTTTCTATTTTTTGGACACTTTTTCTCATATGAGACCTGTGTCAAGTTGGCCATGACAAGAAACACTCCAAAAACAATTGAAATAACTTGATATTTGTCAAATTACTATTGTGTCTGAATAGTTTTTGCTGAAAATTTAAATAAAAATACCTGGGGATCGTTTAAATTATATTAATGAAGATTATTATAATTTATTTGTTATATCTAAAAGTAGTAATGGCAACCCTAACAATGCTTATATGGCTTGAAAGGAAATGTCAATCCTCATACGACAGAGTTAAATAATACAGGGTGTTCCATTTAAGTTAACAAAGTTATAGCTGTTTGAAGTTATCAAAATGTAACAGCAAAAATGAAACACCTAGTATTAAATGTTTTAATTTGTTGGCATGCCATAATTTACTGTTACTTATACCCTTTGCAGGTACCAAATCCACTTTATATCATGCTCCTAAAAAGAGTTATTAGCATCTCCGCGGACCCTTGCATCTCTGTCAAATATTTTCTTTTAAAAATTAATATCTCAAATTTCACGTAGAATCCGAAAATGCAATAATATATTTATTTATTTTCAAATTTTTCGGATCAGTACTTTTCTAGATATCGATCGATGCAGTTCCCGGTGGGACACCCTGTATTATAAATATTTTTCTTGAAATAACAACGGAAAATCGAAAAAAAAAAATTTACTCGACTTTAAAAAAAAAACAATTACCCATTAACTCTCGTTAATTGGACGCCCTACTTCCCAACACGAACGTTGAACGAAACACCTGTCGTGCGTGTTGCATTTTGTAATCGATTTCAATTGTATAAAATGTAGCGAATTCAAACTTTATTAAGTGCTATGGACGAATGAGTGTTTTTTCAGTCGTAAATATTAAATAGTAGGTACCACTACTTTTTGAAAAGCAATGATACTTTTATAATTAATATAGTATGTGCATACCTGCACTACAAACTGAATAATAGTTGACCATATTACTAAAAACTCATATTCAATAATTATAAAATAGTAAAAACGTTGACAACATTAAAGTTAGGTTAGTAACCGAACAGTACGGTAGGTCAAGATTCACTCGCGATGTAGGTCAGCGGTCATGAGCGGTCCAAAAAGGGATTTAAATAATGATTTGAAAATTTTTTTTTGCAGCGTAAATATACATTTTAAAATTTTTTTCATCGCATATTCGTATTTTACTAATTTTTCCCTATCCTCCCCTAAAATTAATGACATTATGACTGAACCACCCTGTATAATGTATAATAATAAATATTTTTTATATAAGTTTTTATTTGAAATTTCACTGTTTTTGAAAATACTAAAATATATATTTAAAATCTGCATAAAAAACTGATTATTCATATTACATGTTTTTGCTAAAAAAATTGTATGTTAAGGGGTTAGTGTCAAGAATTTTTAAGGATTTGTTACACAATTTTCTTTTGTAATTATACCAATTATTATTTATAATAAACGTTGGCACTAAAAAAAATTTGCAGATTTATATATCATTAAAGCCTTTTAGTATAAAACGATACACAACCTTTTGAAGTTATTACAAACTTACAAATTAACGAAATGAGATTACTTACCAAGAAATCAAAGACACTAAGCCCTAGCATCTCAAAGGCAATACACATGTGCCCATGATAGTCAAACCAATCCAGCATTTTTACGCAAAGGCTAAAAAATACGTTTACATTACTCTTTTCAAAAATTTACCATTTACGAGAAGCTTAGAAGCCTTCATGCTTACTGTACACAATCAGGATCCTTGTCGGCTAACTTTTCTAGTACGTTAATTTCCAATTTAGCAGCCTCTCGGTACTTTTCTACATTTTTAATAATTTTCAAGGCCATGGAATGATCCCTGAAATAGTTTTGTACATTGTAGCGAAATATTAATTTTAGAGTTTTGACTACAAAACAAGTTTTACAAGAGGTCATATTTTTAAAAGTAAAAAAAAAGCCACCACTGAGTATTAACAGAAATTTTGGACAGCTTAAAAAAATTAAATCAATCTAGTCATATAATTTTGTATACAGGGTGTGTGGCGAGTATAATCTATAAAATTAAACTACAGTTTCCCGTAAATATAAAAACATTTTATGAAAATTTAAATTGATAATTTTATGAAACCGAGTGCAAACGTTTATTATTTCAGTTTCATTCTGTGATATTTTTACAAAGACCATCCAAATAGATAAAGATGTATGTACTTGTATACGTGAAAAACAAAATTAAGAATAAATTATTCTGAATGATAAATAATTTGTAGATTTAGTTGGTCGTCAAAAAAGTGTTGAATGCACCAAATTTGAATTGATTATTATAAAAAACGTGTAAAATATTTGAGAATTACTAAAGAAAAAATAAATAAAACTAAAACCTATGTTCAAATGAATTATTGTCAGCAGAATATTGCAAGATCCTGTACAGTAAATTTTTCCATATTTCTGGAGTTTCTATGGGAAAGATTTTTCCTTCCTTTTGAAAGACAGAAAAAAATAGTTTAGGTATCAGCGGCGGAAACCGCATCTCGATATCTCGTTTCATTTAAGATATACAGGGCGTTTTTCAATTTTGACCGTTTTTTTATGATGTCCCGTAATTTTTTTGTTTATGAAAATATTTAATATAGAAATATTTTCAGTTATAACGGAAACTATTACTCCTTTAAATGGAACCCTAGATGTGTTCAAATTCTTAAAATCTGCTAAAAATATTTGTTTATGTTATTTAACTATTTCTTGACAATCAAAGGTGACATGGACATATTTAATGTATCGATGAAAAACTGAATTGTTTCAAGAAAGACTAATTACAAAATATTTTTTTGTTTCGCGTTTATGGCCCAAAATATATGTAAATAATATAATGTATACGTTTTTCCATTTAAAAGAATAAAGGTTTGTGTTATAACCGAAATACCGGAAGTTACAGAATAATACAGCTTACGCCACTGAATTTTACTATAAAAGCTTATAAAACCAACATCTTAACAAAAAAGTTTTAGAGCATTACAGAAAACGGTCAAAAAATTGTAAAACGCAATATATCTCAAACGAATCAAGATATCAAAATTCGGCTTTTGTAATTTTTTTTTTTATTAGAAAATCGAGTCTGTGACGCCTTAGTTACTTTTTTCGAAAAACAAGTGAAACTCGGTGATAGTGTCGAACTTGGCCCACCTTGTACATAGGTACGTATAGTACGCGCGCTTTAAGAACAAGAGACAAAAAAATTAGTTAATTTAAGGATTTAAAATGTGGTTTAAGGATACCAACTTTCACGCTGGTGGCTAAGTTTATGTGATGTCACTAATGTAATGTTTGATACTTGTCATTTACCATATTCCAAAAAATTAAGTGAACTTATCGAAGAGCTCTTTATGCATAATGCATTACATATCCTTGTCAATATTTTCTTTAATCTAATTTAAAGCTGCCTGCTTACGTATTTAAAACAGGTTAGCATTTTGGACGGCCAAGAATATGTTTTTACCTTTTTTTATCGGATACTATCTTGGCGGATATTTTAGCGCGAGTAGGCGAAATATTGTTGATTTTAGTTAAAAATAACGTTATACTTTGCTATACTTACATTTCTAAATCCTTCACTTTGACTACTTTGCCAAAAGTACCTTCGCCGAGAGTGCCAAGTATTTTATCTGCAATGCAACATCAGGACTTATTAGTAATTATCAGTGATTAGATTGCCGCATAATGAACTGTAATTGTTTTACTAATAATTAGTATTACATATCCTCCAAATTTCTAATTTTAAAAATTCTGGTCCTTTAGAAAAAAAAAATTAAACGGAGAAAAATTATACTTAAATTTCAAATAAAATGAAAAAAATGATAAAAAATTAAGTTTTGATTTTAAAAAATTAAATGTAAAAAATCTTCAAGTATGTCAAAACAATATACTTAGTCCTATTCTATTTGAACTATTTTCAAGTATATTTGTGCCACTTTTAAAAATGTACGTACTGAATTGTATGTAGGTAGCTACAACCACAATTATATTTACTTTGTTAATTACTCAATTAGAGTGTATATTTTAAAGAGTATTATAATATGATAATTACTTCTACAGCATAAATAAATGAGATATCAGGGACCAATTATGCTTCTAAATTGGTTGCATCTTAACCTTCATTAAGACAGAAAACATTACTTCTAAAATAATGAATTACATCTTCATTATGCTTCAATCCGCCTGAAGAAAATAACAAATAACGAAGTATGATAATGGCATGCAAAAAATATTTTATAGTTGACTGAACTAAAAAATGGAAATGCTCGGCATTTTCTTAATTTCATAGTACAGGTTCAGTGATTTTTTATGTGATAACTCAAACAAATCTACTATTTTGATAAATGGCAAGAATGGGAGAGTGTCACTGATAATTTAAATAGTAGATTTGCGGAATTGGCAATAATAATTTAGAGAATGAGGGGAGCAACGTGTGCCGCCCCTGCTGAAAAGAAAGGTCACATAATGAATGAACTATATAAATACAAAAATTGGAATGGGGAATATTTGTGGGATATTTGAGAGAGTAAGACTTATCCAAATATTGCTAAGTGTAACAAAGTGTAGTATTCACGAACATCGTTCTTGTAGAATGTCCCCCGATCTGTATATGAGGTGTCCCTCTTCATCATCTTCCACCGAAGGGGCACGTGAGCTCTGCTAACCCCGAACCATCCGGAAACGGCACCGACAACAGCAGCCAGCGAGCGAGTGGTCAGCCCAGCGATGGTATGGATCAGGTCACGTCAGGTCGTCATAGATTCGGCATTGTGCGGGATCCCCAAAGACAATCAGTGGCGCCAATACAATGGGTAGATGTGGCCCAATAAGCAGACAGAGGAAAGGGCAAACGGATTGCCAAATCAACAATCATTCTCTTTAATGGTACATACAAATATATGCACCAGAACATATTAACAGATGAAGGTATATAATGGGGGATGGGGACTTTGGTATATAATCTAACAGGTATTGAAAAATATAATGAGGCCACCTCCACGTCCCGAATATACCTTCTTGCTGTTTCTGTGCTGTCTTAAACTACATTAAATACAACGATTATAAAGCAACAACTTTAGGAATGCGGTTATGTATCTTTTTTAAAGGATGCAACGTTTCTAAAGCAGTTGCCAAACTGTTTAGAGTAATTATTATAGCCTTCAGAAAAATGTCTCTGTTGACATCCCTAAAATGATGAGTTGTTTGTTAAATTACGCGAATTGTTCATTTTTATAAACAGAAAAAAAAGTTTAACCAGAATTCCTCAAAACTAAGGTTATTGTACGTAAAGATAGAGCACATAATAGCATTTTCTGGCGCATTGTTAACCTCAAGTATTGAAATCTTTGTTCACATTCTGAATTAGTTAACAACACTAGTATAATTTTAAAATGTCCTATAACCCACAAACAACAAACTATTCAAAATCTAAGAGGCACAAATTAGATATTTCTGTGAAATATTTTATGCAATTAATAATTTTTGATATAGCATACATAATTAATTTTGATTATAAAAATACTTAAAACATTTACATTTAGCTGTGTACCTCACAAAAAATAAAGTGGGTCTCAACTTGAGAGTTGCTTTTTTTACGAATTACTGATCTGATTTTTTAAATTATAGATCTATTCTTCGGTGACAAAGCCAAAATACTAATCGGTACAAGAAAGAAGAAGTTTAAATTTTCTAAAACTTGAATCACACTGCAGTCCCAGTTCTTTCAAATAAATTGTTTTTGAATCACATCACTATGTCTGTTATCAATTGAAATATATTCATCGATGTAAAGCTGTTAGAAGTATTCATTGATTTTCTTTGTTAGGTACTAATTTTGTTCTTTTTGTCACTGATTTGTGCATTGTTATTACTGTTACATGCAAGTTTTTATATTTGTACAATAAACTGGGGTATTTTAATAACAGATGACAGCACGAATAAAAAAATAATCCGTTCAGAAACGAAAACTATTCTCTTTTGCGCCCTGTGTACGGTGAAATTTCAATAAAAATTTCTAAATAATCATGCGAGGTGTATTTGTTACTTTAATGATCTATTTTTACATTATTTTAAATATGTGCCCTGTCTTTCTCGGTAACCTGTATAAACGACAGATATATGTATTTCATCCAAGTTTATTTTTACCAAGGATCAGTCACTAAATTTACGACCTTCAGATGTTTGTTTTCAATTTCGCTTGATCTCATTTTAAGGAATCCGCAGCACAGGCATAGAACATTGAGAAAAAAAATATATATTTACAAAAATAAAATTAATAAAAATAAAAACACCGGTATGTCGAGACTTACACAATTGTTAAGGTTGTGGCACACGTTCTTTGGTTAAAAAATTGCCGGAATTATAAGCGTCACTCTTTGTTAGTTACGGTACCGGGGTAAAAGATCACACAACACGGCTTGCTTTACTTACAGCCGCGACCAGATTAGGGTAGTATTTCTGAGCAATGGCCGCCGCCACGCTGGTGGTAGGAGCCGTAACGGCGGTACTCGCGCTTTTCGCACCACTCGAATCAGAAGTTTTGTTATAAGCCTCGTCTAACGCCGAGTATTTCATAATCAGACTTTGGATTTCTTTCCTTTTCGCCTCTCTTTCGAGGATGCTGTCCGGCGCTGAAGGGGTTGGGGTCACTTCCTCGTCGACAGCTGGGGGTGCTGCAGGACTGGGGCTTTTCTTCTTTGCCGGTGGCGCGTGTACAGAAGCCGGAGGCTCGTCGTGCATCTTTATTTCCACCGGACATAATTTCAGGTTGGTGGTCGGTTTCCTATCACTTATTTCACTTTTTCCAGTCCTATGTGGTTTTGAGGATCTTCGTGGCCTGAGTTCGGAATGATTTGATCTGTGTCGAACGCGATACGCCGAATCCCTGTCCAGGTAGGTGTACTGCGGTTCGGGATATTGCCGTTTACTTTGCAACGACTTTCCTTCACTTCGAAAAGGAGTTTTCTCTCTGTGTGCGACATTGTTACTGACATACGGATAGGCTTTTTCGGAGAGCAGTACGTTGGCGGTCGTAGAACTTTTAGCAAGAGTTCTTCCAACTGAGGGTTCTAGGGTTCTTTCTGGATCTTTTCTTCTATAAATCCTGTCCAAGACAGAGGAGTACTTATCTTCGAATTTTGTTCTGGTCGGAGCGCCGAGGTTAGGTACTACCGTGGAACTTTTGCTAGTCGTAAGAGGATTTGGGCGGTGCACACCTGATGAATACTGCAGCGAGTTCGTTCCCAATTGCCTTTCAACGGTCGCCGATGGACCTCGCACCTTAGTGGTGAGCTTTTGAAGCAGGCTAGTACACGAGTCACTCAAAAGTTGCGCGACACTTGTGGTGGACGAGCGCGAGTACCTCGTTCTCCGACCAGCAGGGGTATTTGTGTGGGTCGAGTTGGCCATGGAGTAGTCATTTGCGAGTCGTCTATTATTATTTACGTGCGCTTTTCCCGTTCCGGTGGTGGTGGACGAAGGTCGAGTGGCCCAGGGAGACGACGTGTGGTGGCTCCACGACGAATCCCCGGGACTGCGGATCGCGAACCGATCGGTATCGTCATAGGCTGGTCGGTAGCGACTATACGACAATCCAGAACCGTACATTGGTATGTGGCATGCCCTTTTTGCCGCTCACCACCGATCGCCACGGAAATTGCACAAGGAGTTGCAACGGTACTGACGTGCAGCAATGACTACCCGGGATACAACTGAAGATCACATACACGTTCGCCGCAGTCACCGTCGTCGTTTGATCGCCCCTGCCCTGCTAAAAACTGCCAAACTAAAAATATCTAACGAAACAAGCTCGCACGCCATACGCTTACCATCGGTCGCGCACTAAAGTTTAGTTATATAAATTTTATACTTTCCACCGAGGTGAGAAACTACTCGCGCAGTTAGTTATTTTGATACATTTGGACGGAATTTGAAAACAAAGTTAACGTCAACAAATGCGTGTCTTCCTACAGTTCCTACAGCCACAATGTGCGATCTAAGGCGTCTAAATTTCTAATTAAAAACAACCACTGAACTAACCCTAAGGAGAAACCTGAAGAGCCTCTTCACCACCTTCAAAAAGTGTCCACTATTCCGTTGGGTTTTCTTATTGTGCGGCTTCGTTTTCATTTCCAACTACTGATTCGGAATAAGAAGCAATAAAGTTTTATTTAGAATATGTATCAACAACTATGATAAGAGGTCGCGATAAGACACTTTTAGCACATGTGTAATGTGAACGTTCTAACGCACTTCAGACCACAAGCGTTACTATTATTCCCACATAAAAAAAGGACATCGTTTACAAACACCCGCAGATTATTGCACAACGAGCCGCGTCTCAGCGACAACAACCAACCAAATTCATATTTGAAGTTTATTAATCTAGGATGCACTAACATTGCTCCACTTTCATTGTTTTTCTTCTTTACGGGTGGTGAATTGTAGCGGGAGAGGCACGGCGAACGTTGGAGATTGCGGACACAAATCAAGGCATCCTCGTTCGCGTGTTTCTAATAATACTGGCAAATGTAACGTCTCCTCGACTTGTCACGCAATATTTCTGCAGAGGATGTGCCGTGTTCCACCTCGCAGTCTATTAATCTTTATTCGCTAAACTAATATTTTTCCGTGCACTTCGATCGACTCGCAGTATGAACGCGAAAAATCTGTGAATCTGGCCGGCGGCCGTTCAAAGCGGGGTTAGAAATAAAACGAACATGCACTTTTTAGTAAACACAATGCAGCAATGCAATGGAACAACCTCGTCGGTGGGTGAACACGAATCGTCGAACGATTCGTCGTCGGTTTCGTAGGGCCGGCCCGCATGAGGCGGCGACGTCTCCTTCGGAGGTCCCACGTCCACCACAGGCCACCAAGAGGAGTTTATCACAGCCATGGGTTTCGACGGCGGCCTCTGCGGCGGTAGCGACGGCAGGGCCTGAGCGAAAATCCGGGCCGCGGCCTTGCGCTCTGCCATGGTCCAGTCGGCCATTGCGTTTCCTCCAATTCGACTTTTTTTTTAACGTGGTGGCCACTGGTCGTGGCACAAGGTGCCGGCCATTATGTAGGCCTGTTCCTCTCTCTGTAGAGGCACTCGTTTAACTGTGTGCCGATTTTACACATCGGCAAGTTGAATTCGAAAATAGACATCGCGGTGACGGAAATAGATCAAGATTCAACCACCATCTAATAATTACGGATAAGTTAATACCGGCCAGACATGACTTTCTCCCACTTTATTGGCAACGGTTATCAATCGGCGAGCGAAAAAAAAAAAACAGTTTATTTTTCACATTTCGTTTTATCTAATTCCATTAGTTCAATTGGTTGATACAAAAATAATCAATCGGTTAGGTCAAGGTCAATAACGCTAACGTTAAATAGGCGGCGACTGTTCAAGAAATAGTTAAAATTAACATCTTTTTAAACATTGTTTTTCAATGCAAATGCAGATTACGCTTTGGGATGGCGTCGCGGAGGCAACAAACACAAACAAAAGAAACATATGGAATAACTAAATTTAGCATCAATTTTTAAATACGTCTCAACATATCTCCTTGAACAAATAAAGTTAAATGATTAATTTATCTGGGTCACAGTGGGGGGAGATCATGAAAAAATAACAAAGATATTAATCCCTTGCACATTTTTAATTATCGAATTAAAATACGAGCAGCGCTGGAAACAAATGAATTATATCAGGCACGCGGAAAGGAATTAAAAATAAACGATCCTAGGTGCGTGTCTATATACAAACTGCATACAGGGTGGACTATTTTCAATTTCCCACCACTTGCACCTCGGAAACCGTTTGCTGAATTAGAAAAAAATTGAATGAAAAACTAATGGTTACAATTACTTTATTTGTGATAACTTCTATAAATTTGAATCCACAGCGTTATGTGTAGAAACAAATAAATTATTTTCAGAAAAACAAAAAAAAATCATAGCTGTAATAAACTGTATTCAAAAATCCAATACAGCTTCCATAAGAAACAAGTTGAATAACTTTAACTGCAGGCATATAAATTTTAATATCAGATTTTTTTTCAACATATTTCAGGAACCGCGGCAAATACCTCAAATCTGTTTGTTTTGTCTTTAAAATGCACGAAGAAATGTCACTTTTTTCTAACTTAATCTACTTTATACCTCTTATGGTTTGCGAGGTGTCAATGGCGGGAAATGAAAGACGGTCTAGTATATGGTTGTATTATTTGAAATGTAAATAGAATGGCGATATACATTTAATTCTAAATTTTGATTATAAACGTTATACTAAACATACAGTTGGGATTCTTTACATTCACGTCATGACCATGCACAGGTAGGTAAGACAAAAGCTCAATAATAATCGATCAACGTAGCTAGGAGTAGTTAATAAAAAAAGACAAGCAATCACCTTCATGTGTTGTGCGGTTGATGCTAGTTCCGGCAGTGGTTATTGTGTATGATGAATGAAACAGAGACAGATATATCGTCGTTTATCGTGCAATTAAATTGCAGATATGTATTTGATTAGCGTCGTTTCCTGCAACTTCTACCACCGTCCTCTGTGCTGTCACCTGTCAACCACTTCAAAATCATTTTCCGACATATCATGCCCATATCAAAGGAACGATAATAATTGAGGTTATGTCCGTTCTGTCAAAGATTCTTTATTAATTTTCAAATAACTTTTCAATACGATTTTAAAGTGTTGTTATGATGCAAAAAATTACAAAACAAATTTTCATTATACAAATGAAATATTATTTCTTAAAGGGACAGTAATTCATGAACACATTTAGTCATTTGAATTCTTTTTTTAATCTTAGTTCATACAATTACGCTTAATGACGTGTACGTAAAGAATCGTCGGCCTGTACTTTCTATCTCTTACACTTTACGAGATGCTAATGGTGGGATTGGAAGACGGTCCACCGTGTATAATTTTGTACTGTTTGTAATGCAAACAGAACGGCGATATACGTTTAATTTTAAATTTTGATTAGAGACATTACAATAAATAAGCTCGGCGTAAAATAAATTAATATTAATCATATTAATATTTGTGTAAAGAATTATTAACGAAACGCTATGGGAAAGCGTGTTAAAAGACGTTATTAAACAAAACAAGGATGAATTATGTTTCAATTTACCTGGGAAATTCTAATTTGTTTAAAATATTTTTTAATTGTAACAATCCATTGTTAAGGTAATATTTTATGTATCCTTACGTACACTACAAACGACTGAAAATGAATTATTGCACAGAAACAGCAAATACGATACACATTCGCAACCGGTGATGGCCCAACAGTGGGAACATTGTAAGTATACAAAAATATATATATGAGAATATTTTCTTACCGTTCCTGGTCTTACCACCCAACCGGGAAAGGATGTGGGAAAGATAAAATACTGACCTGATCAGTGGAGTAAGATCTCCGGCTGTGCTTCCTCCTGGAGTCGGTCCTATCGTGGCGATGGCGGTGTTTCTTGGAGGTGGGCGATCTCCGATGGCTGCGTTTGTAACGGCGTTCCGCGCTCGAGCCTCGCTCGTATTGTCGGGACCTATGAGCTCTCTGACTACTGTAAAGAGATATCTGTTTTCTATTTGTCTCTATTTTAAAATACACACTCAGCCTGACATGGTCTCAGTTTGAAATTTTGTACAAAGCTTGGGTACATTCGTAAACACTAAATATTAATCATCCTGCAAATAAACTTTACGTTTGACAAACAAAAAACTTTAAAATTTAAAATGAAAATGTATTAAAATATTGTCCATATTTATAAAAATCAAGTCTTCAATAATGGAGTTACTTCAATTTTGCTTTTTCAGAATAATTTTGAAATTTATTTATCTGATCTTGCATTACTTATTCTGGATTACGTATCCTTAAAGATTTAAATTTAAATATGAAAAGCGTAATGATATTGCTGGTTCGTTTTTAATCTAGTAAGACTAGGAAGAGGAAGAAGAAACGTTTATATAAAAATTGTTTATTCAAAGTAAGCATTAAAATACACTTATAAAACTCAACTAAGGTAAAGCTTATTTTTTATCACTTTCCGAATTATTTGAAGAACTTAAACTAACATTATATTTCTTAACAATATCTTCATTAACGAGCCAACAGAACTTATTTTTTAACGGCCCATTATCCTTACACTTCCTCCAAGTAGCGAGGACTTTTAAACTTTTCAACAATGTAGCTTTACTAATGTCAACGGTGAAGCCGTTGTTGGCCATGTATGTCATAAACTGCTCTATTAGTACACGTTTGTTATTGGAGTTTCCATGTACTACTTTGAGAAACAATGGAATGTGTTCGGGGTTTAATTCCTTCAAAGGTTTATTTTTCTTCCCACTATTATAAAGAAATATTTCACTTCTCGTTTTAATTTGTATCTGACCGTTGGTGATCATTGCTAATGGTTGTAAGTATCTGTTAATGGCTTCTTCAACGTTGCTTCCATCTTTATTATACCAAATACAACCAATAGATCTCGGTTTCAACTTGTGCGTTTTCAATTGCATATCTTGGTCGAACTCGTCTTTCAGTAACTTTAATTTTTGTTTTAAAGATTCAGGTGACAGTCTCGCCGATTCTTCATCATCAATTTCATCTTCACTTAAATGTCCATGAGGCACAAAAAATTCGTTGTCAACTTCATAATCGTCTTTCTCATCTTCATTTTCCTTGTCGGCTTCATCTTCTGAACCATTAAGCGATTCACCTTGTTCTTCTTCTTCCCAATCGTCATCTGAATCTTCTTCGTAGTTAAAGATTTCCCCATCGGTACCAAATGGTTTTCTGGGCTTAACGTGTGAGCTCTTCTTCCTCCACGTTCCAAAATAAGCAGGTCGACGATTATCATGAAATTTAAGGAATTTCGCTCTAAACTTCCGTAATTTTGATTTATCCTCACAAATCGTTTCACCCAAATTTCCCTCGTCTTCAATAATAGCAATGTCATCATCTTCAGATTCTTCAAAGGGCCACGTTTTGTCGCTTTTACCTATTTGTTTCCCGGACTTCAAGTCTTCAATATATGACGCCCCGTCGATTTGATTTTCGATATACCGCTCTAAAATTTCCTTTTCAGTTTCAGATAGAGGATTTCGCCTAGCAGGTGGCAGTTTCATGTCTGATTTAACTTCAAATTCCATAAATGCCAGTGACTGTGTTACCTTAGTTTTCTTGTCTTCTTGCAAATCAGATTTTTTAGGGACAAAGAAGTTCACAAATGCCGCTGCGGTTTTTTGCTTTAATTCCTCTTCTTTCTGTTTCTCTTTATTCTTTTCTTCAATTTCGTGTTGCTTTTTCAACTTCTCTTGTTCTCGTTCTTTACGTTTCTGTTCTTCCTTTTCCTCTTTTTCTTTTCTCTTGTGTTCCTTTTCTTCCCGCTCCTTTCGTTTCAGTTCCTCCTTTTCCTCTTTCTCTTTCTTCTTCTGCTCCTCTTTCAATTCCCTTTCTTTTTGTTTCTGTTCCTGTTCCTTTAGTTTTTCTTCCTTCTTTTTCAATTTCTCTTGTTTGATACGTTCTTTTTCTTCTTGCTTTTTTTTCTCTTTTTCTTCTTTCTCCATCTGTCTCTGTTGACGCTTCTTTTCTAACTCCAGTTTTTTCTGGACCTGTTTTGGAGACAACACTTTTTTAGGAGTTATTTCAAGACTATTCTTAAATGTGGTGGATCCTTCTTTGCTTGGTTCTGTTTGGTCATCTGAATCTTCCAAGGTGATGATACCTTCTTTCTTACTTTGATTATCGGTATCCACCTCAGAAGTCTCCATTTTGTCTGTTTCTGATGAGACATTTTGTATAGGTTCCGTCGTTTCTTTAGATGCTTCAGTCTTCTCAGATGTGTTTTCTGAACTTTTTGGAAACGATGAAACCGAATCATCATTAGAGAGCTCTTCTGCTTCATTTTTAGTTGATAAATGAGTTCCGTTTTCTTCACCATTTGTTTCGTCACCATTTTTCTTACCGTCTTCCACCGTTTCTAGATGTTTCATTGGAGATTCAACTTGTTGCTCAAGCGATTGGACAAGATGATTTTCTGTATCTTGAAATTCAAGGGTGGAACTGGAAAAAACAGTTTTGATATAGTTGCGTTTCACCTCGAGATCCGTAAGTCATCAGCTCCTGCCAGAGACCAAAATATAACCTTAAAAACACTTAGTATAAAATATAGGAATATGTGGTTAATAACTTTTTACACCGAAACCTAACGTTATATATCTACCTACCTTGTAGAGGGGTACACCTATTATTTAGTCTATTTCGGTCTAAGGTTGGAATTGATAACCTACTGGATTAAAAGATTCTGCATTAGCGCTATTATTAGGTAATTTCTTAACACTACATTCACAATAAGATCAGGATCATTTGGCTTGAACACAACAATTCTCACATAAAATTACTATTGCTAGCAGTTGACCTGAAAAAATATAATTAATACATACATAAAAATACCAACATATTGGTAAACCACTTTTAAAATGTCTTATTGAAATATGTTGAGAATTTGCTTTATAGAAAATATAAACACTTTCGAGGTTAAAATCAAAAAGAAAATGTCCGAAAATAATTCTTGTACAACTACAAGTACTATTAAATTATCTGGGGCGCCACGTTATGAACAATACGCATTAATACCATATTAAGCAACAATAAACAATTATCGATTGCTTGTTCAACCATAAATCGGAGATATATTTAGCCTGAAACAAAACCATTTACAGTTAGGAAAATTAAGAAATAGTAAATTTATTAATATTACATTACCCGCTCGTATATCAGATTCTTGTTTCTAGCTGAAAATACAAGTCATGCATAAAACTCTATAATAACCATATACAGAATAAATAAAAATGTCGTAAAGTAATAAACGTCTAAAGTAAGAGTCAGGCGTAAGTTTATTTGCTCCTTAAAACAGAAAAATGTGACCAAATCAGGCACAACCATTTATATTAATAAATGTGACAAAAACAAAAACATGAACGCCTTGGCATATTCCATTTAATTACTGGGGCTAATACGCAAAAAAAAATAAAATTGTACAACTACTGAAACAGATCTGTTGAATTGCAAAATAGTTCGAACGAGGAAGTAATAAAAATTACAAATTATCGGTGGACAAACCTTTGTGTAGCTTTCTCTAATTCGGTTTTTGTTTTACGTTTACATTTCGTAACATATGACATTACGTTGCTTTCTAAATATGGAAGTTTAACAATATAATTCGGTTTGAATTTACAGATATGGGGACACACAGGACGTTTCGAAAATTAAGGTGTTCTAATTTTTTTTCTCAAGGAGGTCAGGAGAATTTACTTGAGCACAATATTAAGTGCAGTAATAAATCAAGGTTGTTCTAGAAAAAAATCAGTGATATTCACTATCATTTTACTCCCTTATTAGTTTGTTTTTGTACTTAATGCAAATGTTTCGAATTGACAAATTTGAGGGAACATTATAAAAAGCTGATTAAATTGTGTAACATACTGTATCGCCAAGACAGAAAAGGCCGCGAATTTTGTAATTAAATGGAATTTCCATAAAAATGAGATAAATCAGAACCATAAACCAATCGACACTGTCGGATAAAAAAAACGAGTCATTGCGAGGAGATAACATTATTCGCGTCTTTGACATACTTATTCTGATGGTACATGTTGCACTTCGGTATCCATGTCGCCATCGCAACATACAATACCGGCTGTTCCCTGTGCGCCTCTATCCTCATCCTGGAGAATTCCTGCAGGACGCTGTCCTGGTTGCGGCTGAGCTCATAATGGACGGCGTACGACACCATTTTTAAGCGGATCTTTTTACGGCACTTTATTATATCACTTGAGCGGAAATCACCATACAATATACTTATATCATATAAGGGTGTATCACAGGTTTTCCTTTTGGGTACACTTTCACCACTTTATTGCACATAACAGGTAACGTTTTTTTTTCTTTCTTTTAGGGTTCGATGCTTGATGCCATTTTTCGTAATGGTAAACGTACTGGTTATTATATCAAAAAGCTGTCGAGAGAATAATTTAGTTTAAAGCGAATAGTTAATAATTCGAAACAGAATTGCAGAGAGGATTTCGCTAAACTTTTGAATTGCAAATGAAGTTAAAAAATTTAAATAAAAAATATTAAATGGTAGATTTAACTTTCTCAAATCGACTTATTTAGTAACAGTTTAAATTAATTGCACAAACTGTTTAATTATGTAACAGTGGACGGAAATTAACTGCCAAATAAAAAAAAACCTATTGTATGCATTTATACATATATGAAACTGTTTCCTTGTTAGATCCATAAAGCGTTAACATGATTAAAGAAAAATGTAAGTGTGAGTGACTCATTCTTCATATGCTTAAGGCATAAAATATTTAAAATCCTGGTCAATCTTAACAAAAATCCTCATTCTAAATTTAATAAAAAGAACGTTACATAAAAAATATATCTATATTTTCGTCTCCATATAGAACTTTCTTAGTGGTGCATTCAACTAACAAAAAAAAAAAACAAAAATAAAAAAGATTGTAGATGAGATATAACGGAAAAAATAGACCGTACATCAATTTGGATAGACAAAAAAACTCGAAATGGTTAGATAAACAAAGTAATAAACATCATGGATATCGAGCAAAAAGTACTGTCTGGTAAATGTAGTTCAACTGTTTTATAAAGGTGATAAATAAATTATTGAAAATAAATACACGGTGTTTTGATTAAGGAATAATAGAACATGCGGAATTATGTCTCGCACCACTTTGGAGAGAAATTAAAGATTTTTAAGTGAAAAAATTACATTGCATTCTTGCTTTAGGCCGACATGAAACATAAATGTATAATTTTTTCTAATTTTTTAGTTTAATTTGTAACTATAATTATGCCAAGACTAAAAATTGTGTTTAAACATATGAATTGATAATTAAAAACCTATTGATTATATGAAACAAGTTGTATATTATTGTGGTACCACAAAAATTGATGTCTGTTGAAAAGTCACTTGAGTACGAATTCGTTGGAATTTTTCCCCTGAAAGATTCCTAATTTTCATCTCTATTTTTTACACAAAAAATGGTAGGAGATAGCCATGGTACCTACCTATTGAATTATACAGTAAATGAGACAAGTATCTTCAGCGTTTTACAAGATCTTCCTGATTACTTTCTAAATAAGTCATACCTGATAGATAGATATTTTAGAACAAAGGTTTACTACAAATCTTCACAATCTCAACATGTTAAAATTTAGTGATCCGCAGGGTAATGTTCTAGGGCCAGTTTTGTACCTAATATACACATCAGACCTCCTAGCCATTGATAAACACACCAACTGTCTTTTAAAACCAATACGTGCAATAAAAGGAAGAAACCGCTAAATACTAACGAGGAAATGGCCAATAGGCTTAAACAAGATGCAGGAGGACTTTTCGATAGAAAAAGTGTCAGAATAACGGCCTATGGAATTATAAACTCTTGACTTCGATTGAATAAATTAAACAAAGAAACAAAATATATGTATAAGTTAACGAGAAGTTTTTGCTTTGTGAACCAATTAGTATTACGAGTAGTCATAGTAGCAGCGTTTTTCCTAAAATTTGGTAGTGATCTCTTATATCGTTCGTGGTACAGAGCCTTCACAATTTGGTATAGTCCTTCCGAAGTCAGTTGAACATACAAAAAAACGTCTGGTAATAAAATTTAATGAGTTTCATAGGCCTCCCTAAAAAAATTTTCTGGTAAAGGTAAAAAATTATAACAATTTGCAGATAATGTGTAGAAAATTTCTATTATATGTTCATTTGGCCAACAACATATTTTAATTATTTATGTCCTCAAACAATTTTATTATATCGGTGGTAAATTTTGTTTTCTTCCGTTTCAAAAGGCCTCCAAAATGCCATGTTGTGATAATACATATTAGTAAACAAAATATCCCTCTTATTTATCCCTTTCGCAATTGTAATATGAATGATTGATAGAAGGTGCCTATAATAAATTAAAATTGTCTGATTCACACCAAATTCCGCACTAGTGCATTGCACTGCTGGGCAATTTATGAACCACTTGTCACCTGCTGTGATTTATTGCCCAGAAGCCCAATAAAACTGTGCTCGTTTTCCTTTGGCCGCGCTCGCATTCTTCTACGGGTCGTATACATTTCTACCATCTGCACGTTTAGTTCGACCAGACCTATATATGGGTATGGCTAAATAAATATAGGAACAAGTTTTTCAAATATTTCAATGCCGAGTTGCTGCTTAGCGACCGAGCCTGGTACATACCTTGAAATTATAGGTTCTTCAATTGATTTCGGAAAAACTATACCAGTAACAGTAAATTTCCCTAGATCTTGGCGTAATCAATATTAATGACTCGGTTACAATGAACAATGATAAACCGTTATGTCTACGCTCAAGATAATGCGATCACTGATTGGTTGAATAGTACCTCGACAAATTACACCAACCACAGCCGGTAAAACAGAACATTGTGTTTTAATGTATTCTTTGATCTTATTGTTTTATTAACTTTTAATTTACAGAAAATTAATTACCAACAAGAAGGAACTAAAATTCAGTAACAAACGAAATTACGTGGCTTGTAAACATTTATGAAGGCTCTGAACAACGGTTGTCCCAGAAGTACCCGGCCTGACCTAGAGATGGCGGTAGTTGTTTGAAAAATATCACTATTAGAAAGTACACAATCTATAAAGCATATGTTTCAAGTCTGAAGACGCCATGTTGTTTAGTATTTGTTTGACAGCCATCAATAGTGAACATTTTCAGTGAATTTGTGAAAATGGAGAACAATGCACCAGCTCACATATCCGTTATTGCAATGACCAAAATTAATGAATTAAAGTTTGAATTGCTACATTATGCACCCTATTCGCCAAATTCAGCCCCCTCGGGTAATTTTCTGTTCCCAAACTTGAAAAAATGGTTCAGTGGTCACAGATTTTCCAATGATGAAGTGATATCGGCAGTTAATGGCTATTTTGAGAAGCAAGACAGTTCTTATTATAAAAAGGGTATCGAACTTATTGAACATCGCTGGGAAAAGTGTATAGAGCTGAAAGATTATGTTGAAAAATAAATATATATTTTTTCCAAAATGTTTGTGTTTTCTTTGTTGGGTCGGGTACTTCTGGGACCACCCTCGTATATTACAACGCATTGTAAACATAAAAATAAACCTTATTTAGCCTACAAATCAACAACAATACCGGACCCGCCATTATTATGGAGTAGTAGCATTTTTTTACTGAATAGGTACATGCATACTGTCTAACACAGAAACATTAATTGTTATTACACTCTACCTTTCTATTCTACCAGCGATAAATATCAGACTAGGCATATACTTTTTACTGTCAGCCCAACCAGATTAAATATGGCACAGCTTGCGCTAAACCATAATTTCTCATAAGCCGTATTTCTGTTAAAATCGCCCGTCGCTTCCTTACTCGGACAATGTCGTTAATCCAAAAGGTCGTTTTGCATTCAAAATGCAAATGGACCTGCCACAAAACGGTTTTATTAATACCTCAAACTAGTTTAAGTTATTGCGCCCGCCGGTATACATGACTCATTGCTCGGCAACGCCTATTAAGATTGTTGCAATTTCGAAAAAAAAAACAAGAATTCGCAGAAATTTGCATGAAAGTGAAATAGGCACAAAGCCGAACGACAATAAGTGCATATTAATGTATATTTATTCAATAGAAGACTAAATCGCTCTACTTTTACCAATAACAAAGCCAATAATCATAGGCTTTCAAGACAAGATAACGAGATACAAGAACTGAATAAGATTACCGTCATTATTTTAATATCCACTCAGTAATACAGTATATCGCACAACAAAGATTGTATACTGAAATCTGTGGAGATATTAAAATGATAGGTAGCGTTGATATTCTCCCAAATAGCTGATCCGACATACGTTGTCCTGTCCAAATTTCAATAAATTTGTTCGTGATCGTTTTCTGAATTTGTGAAAAGCTATCGGAAATGTGTAAACAAATGTCTCTATCGTCAGTATGATCGACAGTGCATATAAAATTATAAATTCTGCATTTTTCTGAATTTTCCGACTTTCGTTTGTAATTGTCCCGAATTTTTACATAAAATTTTTCCAAGACATCTACAAAAAAAAAAGAATTACGCATATTCATCGTTCGAATCTTCAGTTCATAAAAAAATCCCATAGAAAAAAGAAATTTCCAATTTTTCTTTCTCTAAAAACCTTATTCGGACTATTACGAACATTAACAAAAAAAATAGGGCGCTTACCAACGAATAGCCTGTATTTTTTTATATAGATAGATTAATGTGTAACGATTTTCTTCCATCATATGTGAAAATAATAATCTTTTTTTTTCGACTTAAGTTTTTGTGAGCGACATTTTTTTAGATATAAAAATGAAATTTTCACATTTAGAGATTTTTAAAAAAATTAAATCAATCGATTATTAATTCAATTTCAATTGAATTTTTTGCAAAAATTTAAAAATTAAATTAAAACAAAACAGAGGATGAATTTTAATATACCTACTTTTTTATTTTCTTTATTGTACATTTATACAACACTACATTTACTCACCATAATTTGAATTTTCATTTCATTCATTAAATTTAAATAAATATTTTGATAATAATATTGAATAATTTTATTTGAATTACTAAAAACCCTTTTAACCCGGTTATGATGCTTAAAGTAGCCTCATGTTTTGATATGCTGTTTTTATATTGTTTACTTATAAGAGAAATGGACCGAGAAATTGAAGCGGCATAGACAAAGACGGATTGTTGGGTATTAAATATTAGCTACCTGCTAGAATTTAGTACAGTCCGATCGCACAAAGTTTTGTTAAAAGTAGATCTCATCTATACGGAAAATACATAATATAAAAATATTGAATATAAGCACCAGTACTACATTTATTTACGATTTGCATACATAATGAGCTTTTATTACTCTCATTTCTAAACATACTATAGTCTGTTTTTTTTTTGACACTGACACAGAATTAAAATGATATTTTATGAAAGTTTTCGGAAAAATACTTTAAAATATAAAGGAAACTTTGTAAGAAAATATGGATTTCATGTCTCAGACATATTTGAAAAGCGATTCCTAACATTCGTATTCCTTGGGAAAATTTACTTGCTCGACATCTTTAAAGGCAACGAAGTTAGAAGTCGACTTCCTGAAGGAATTAATTCCAAAAACTTTTAGATGCGTTTTTTTCGTTAGATCTCGCACACGACGACCGACTTTCAAGCAGTCCAATTTTTTCAGGATACGCGCGAGGAGATAACTTGCAGATACACAAGGGACCTTGACCCGGATGGGAGATAAAGGTTGCCGTTTGGTGGATTTTGCCTCGAGAGCGTCGTTATTGCCTTGTACGGCCCCCATTCAAGGGCTGCCACTATTTTGTGCCTATTAGAGCGAACGTCTAGCGACGAGAGGGTCTGTTCTCTCGTTAACCATATTGCCTACTGACTAATCGTTTCCACAAGGTAAGGCTCCGATAAAAAAAAATCACAACACTTAAGAGGTCTACATTTGAGATAAATGTCAGAATATGAGCGACGTCTTTGGATTAGGAATATCGAGATGAAAATTTACAGAAAGGCCCTCGATTGTGATACTGTGAAAATAATAGATACAAAATTTTCAGTCTAGACCTAGACAGTTGAAGGTACTACGTACAGGATGTCCCGAATTGGACACACCGAGTATTGTCTGGTATAATAATAGAATGCATCAAAAAATGAGAAAAAAAATCAAATAAAGATAAATGACTAATGCCATATTTCTTCAGCTT
Organism: Anoplophora glabripennis; assembly: GCF_000390285.2. Classification (NCBI taxonomy): domain Eukaryota; kingdom Metazoa; phylum Arthropoda; class Insecta; order Coleoptera; family Cerambycidae; genus Anoplophora; species Anoplophora glabripennis. The sequence goes on along the minus strand of NW_019416327.1, from coordinate 1,054,350 downwards.
ATTCCTTTGTCATTAAAATTATGTTTCTAACAAAGAAAATTATATATTTTTTGGTGAAATGAAGTTTTGGAATTATGTATTCTCGTTTTATTCAACTACGTCGAAGACTTATTTTAAACTGAAAAATAATTATTAAAAACTGATATTTTTCGAATAAAATGCAAACATAATTTTTAGTAAAAATATTAACCAAAATTAAGTACACTTATCCAATTTCCAAAATATTTAGTGGTGTTGAATTGGTGTCAACAACAACAAATTACTAACAATTAGTTAAGTCATCAATCTATGTCAAACTTTGTATCTTTCAAAAGTCAATTTAAAAGTACGAAGGTTAAACGTGAAAATGACCTTAAATATCGCTTTAAAATTGATATTTTATTTAAAGAAGTGTTATTTGTTCTTGTATAATGAAATATGTACATGATATGTACTAGTTTTTTACCGTGGTCTGAATGTTCTGTTCGATGCATATCTTACAGCCTCTTCGAATTCCGTTTTTTTTTCTGAGCAACAAATTGGCAAAAAAATTTTAAAACTCGAAATATACTTCTGCAAAAAATTAAGGGAGCAAAAAAATTTTTCGAATTTTTAGTGATTTTTCAGAATGTTGTATCTCGGTTAAAAATGATCGTATCAAGGTTTTAAAAAAAGCATTTTTAAGCGCCGAATGTCTAGTTTCCAGATTTCTGAATTCAAAATTTTTAGGAGCGACAGTCATCGCGAAATTCTAAGAAATAAGACTAAAAAAATTTTTTTTCAATTTTTTGCGTTTTTTTTCTTGGTCCACGGGCTGGGAAAAATTTTTTACACAAAAATCATGATATGGACTTGATAGCCTGTTCATTCAGCTTTAATTTCTTTTTTTAAATTTTTCTCTACGTTAATTTGACCCGGAGATATTCGACTACGAATACAAAAGCATCCTTTTGGCTTTAACCATCGATATCTCAGCAACTAATGATCAGACAGAAAATTGACGGGCAGTTTCGAAATCTCGAATAAATTTCCTACAAGGCTATGTAGCGTTCTTGGAAGAAAAAAATTTTCTTTCATCCTCGACATTAACTTGAAAAAAGTGAAAAAAAGTGACTTTTTGACTTGTTTTGCTAAGTCGACCGCATCTTTGCTAATATCGATGGAGAGTCTAATGCTTGTACGAATTTTTACACCTCGATGTACCCCCAAAAGCTCCGTAAATGGGCAGATCGATCTATCGAACGGTTTTTCCGGACCGCTTAATCAAAATTTCAGAAAAATTTAAAGGAGCAAAATTTACATTTCTGAGCACCCTGTAACGTTCGTAAAAATGAAAAATTTGATTTTTTTT